>NC_081413.1:564572509-564872509 GCF_030272615.1 Cryptomeria japonica
GTTGTGTTCTTTTCTAGAATCATTGGATGATTTAGTGATCGCAACTAGTAGTACTACACTAAGTTGAAGCTTGAATAAATGACCATTTTTTGTGATTTCACATTCTAGTCATTTACTTGGACATCTTGGCACTTGAAAATGACCATCTTACATGAGATGAATTTGTTTAATATGTTTTATATGTATTGATTTTATTGATTTTTTAAGGTTTTATTTGAGGAGGTATCATAGGTTTCTCTATTCATCCTTTTGTGGTAAAATTAGAAAAGGGATAACTATGATTCTTTTGTAAAATAGTATCTTCATAAGTTTTAGGTGGTGTAATCATTTTCCTTTTATGTATGGAGTCATACCTAAACTAGAAACACTAGAAAATATATAATCTTGGTGTAACATCATTGACCATGTAGGAGTGATTTGATCTAGTATCAAGATCATGATTCTATGTGTATTGCATTGGATATTGATTTCCCCCACACACTTTGGAATAGACTTTAGGAGATCCATGGAGACCCTCATATCTCTCCATTCCTAGAGGATCCTATTGTAGATTGTTTCATTCCCTTTGTAGATGAAGATCACATACCCTTCGATGGTGATACTTAAGAGGAAATTCACTATATCATATTAAATAATTTATTTACTTAAGATCAACTTTGATTTACATATTAAATAATTTTCAAAATATATTTTAATTATGTACATGACAAAAAAGGAATTCATTAAAATTCAATGTATATTATTGAGTAGTAATAGCTTACAAAAAAAAGCTATTCATGTTTATTTTTCAATTAAAATTCTATTAAAATGTCTTTTTTTTTTTTTATAATTAAATGATTCCTCTCTTTTAGAAATCAATTTCATAGTTAATAACTATGAATGTCATAGTTAATAACTATTCCTCCTTTTTTAATCACTATAAAAAAACTAGGAGTCTAGTTAAAATGGGTACCAAAAAGAATTTTGTCACTATTGAGGGTGTAGTTATGATAGCATATCCTAATGGTATGTTCTTAGTCCATCTAATTTTCAAAATATATTTTAATTATGTACATCAATTATATCAATTAGAATAAACATTTGGTAATGAAATACAAGCAATTATCATAAAAAATTTAGAATCAATTCATTCTAAATGTAAAATGATACATACACATATAGATATACAATCAGTTTTTTAATTTAATTTATACTTGGCAAAATAAATTTATATAGACATGTAAATTTTTAAGTAATTTAGTGGGGTTTATAATGAAACCTATCCAAGAAAATTTGTCACATATTAGAATACATAACTCATCTACCCTATATAGACACCACCCTCAACTCTCCCTTCTTGTTGGTTCTTATTTTACTATTTCAATTAATGCTTTCACATAATATAATACATTCACTTCCAACACACACTCTACTATTTTCATGTGCATTTTGCAAACCAACCAACACTTTACTAATATTGCTACAATAAGATTGCAATACCTCAAACTCTTGATGTACACCTTCTATTTATACTTTCTTTCTTTCCATTTGAGGCAAGTAGGTCACTAAGTCCAATCCTTTTGAGAAATCAACAAACATTTCTTAGACAACCCTACCTTGATTATACCTTAACAATTTTCATGTCCATAATTAAAAGGAGTCTTAAGATCCATTTTCATAAGCCTACATTAATAATGAAAATAATTAGGTTGAAGAAAAACCCCTCTTAGATAAAAAAATTTGTGATGTTACCTACCTCCATACTTGTCTCTTCTAGTGCAACTTTCATGAATCCTAGAGTTTATTTTGATTTTTAAATAAAGATTTGGTTAAACCTTTTGTAAAATAAATTATTATAGGGTTTTTGATCCTTTCCTTTCTCTATGTTTATTATACTTATCATCCAATCCAATGGAAAAATACACTCTCCTATAACCAAAAAAAACTAAATTTAACTCTAAAAGCTCCAATCAAAAACTAAATATATGTTCCATTTGATACAACACTGCTAGGAAAAACACTAATCACTAAGCACCATTTAATACCATAAGCACCAATAACACTCCTTCAAATGTTATAGCACCACCTTTATTACTAATCCATTAAATTAGCATTCTACAAAATAAACACTAATCTAATGAAATTAAAACCATTTATTTAAAACTTATAATTCTCCTTAATAGAATCCTTATCAAACCTCAATAATAGCTAAGGAACATTAATCCATGGTGTCCAACTCAATTGCTTAGGACATGAAAACGTTAAAATTTTTGACACTAAATATAGCAGCCATTATGAATGCTTAAGGTGGTTGATAACATACATGTTACTCTAAATGTTTTCTTGAGCTAGGAATCATGGTATATTGCCAAGTTATTGAATCTTAATCCAATGTTTAGGGTTTTAATTAAAGATTATAATTAAAGATTATAATTTAGGGTTTAGGGTTAATCAACCAAGATAGTCAAATTTCTCCTGGGACTTGTTCGTTTTTTTCTATTTAGGGTTTAGTGTTCATTTTTCTATTCAGGGTTTATTGTCTATTTTTTGCGTCTAATGTTTATTGTTCATTTTTCTGTTCAAGGTTTATTGTCTTTTTTTTGTGTCTAATGTTTATTGTTCATTTTTTTGTTCAGGGTTTATTGTCTGTTTTTTGGGTCTAATGTTTATTGTTCGTTTTTCTGTTCAGGGTTTATTGTCTATTTTTTGTGTCTAATGTTTATTGTTCGTTTACGTTTTTGTTTTTTGTTTTTTTCCTATGGTTTTTACTATTCATATTTTTTTGCAATATTTGAAAACTGAAAACTATTTTAAACATGAAATAAAAGACGATTTTTAAACTTTAAAACATAAAAATTAAAAAATAACAATACATTAACATTTTTTTATGAAAAACAATAAAAATAAATAAAATAGAATATAAAAAATAAAACTAAATACCTAGAAGGAGGTAAAAATGGTCTAGGGGGTCAGCTGAGGTGAAAAAAACGGGTACCCGTGCTCCTCAGAAACGCTTGCCCGTTTTCCAAATAGTAAAAATGATGGAAAATGGTTAAAAAAAAAAAAATACATTTCAAAAATGGATGCCAGTTTTTTTCAAATCGGGCACCCGATTTGAAATGAACGAGCGTTCGTTTAGCTTCGGGCACCCGTTGCTAAACGGACGCCCGTTTTTTGATGGCTCGGGCACCCGAAGCTAAACGTAAAAATCGGGCACCCGTTTCTAGCGGGCTCATTTCCCAACCCGTGGACTTCCGCAGGATTGGGACCCAACTTTGTACGTTTATCCACATAGAGTGTTGAACACTCAAAATTAACCCAACAAACAAAGTGACATGCATACACAAGTTATGTCTCTATGTTTAAATAAACTACCAAAGCAAAAGATGTACAAAGTTATGGTCACATGTGGTAAGCTACAAACACATATAATTTTTGGTTTATACAATTTAAATGAAATGAGAAATGGATCCTAGACTAAAGACATAAATTACGATATAAATCAATATCATCCATTGGAGGAAATAGCCGACAAGATCCAACTTCAATCCTAAAGGAAAGTTGGATGTTGTGTATGATTATTCCCTCTTTTTTATTTGATTTGTTTTGACATGATTGGATATGGTTTTGATATGCAGATGCAAGAGCTAGGTAAAATGATACAAAATTGATAATATTCACTATAAATATATAGATAAAAAACAAAAAGCTAACATAGAAGATTAGATCTAGAAATGGGATGCAAAGAAGAACCTATCACTGAAATTTGGAGTTGAAAGTTTCAATCAAGTGTTCTTTTGCACAAGTACTGAGTAGGGTTTTTTGGGTTGCAACTTATTGACTCCAAAATGGGGTCTTTGGTGTGCCACTTGGGTCGCACTCTTTTGCACAAATGCTAAGTGGGGTTTTTGGGTCACGACTTCCCAACTTCAAAGTGGGGTTTCTGGAGTGACCCGTTGAACATATTCTTTTGTACAAGTTCTAAGTGGGGTTTTCCACATCACAACTTCTTGACTTTTGAAGTGGGGTTCCTGGTGTGCCCCTTGAGTGACATTGTTTTACACAAGTGCTAAGTGGGGTTTTTTGGTTCGCCCCTTCTTGATTCCGAAGTAGGGTTTCTTTTTTCTATTTTTTTTCTTACTCTGGAATTTTTAAATTCCTTACTATTTCTTTTTTTTTTGTGATAAATAGGAATTCTTGCTTTATAAAAATAGATTTTGTTGGACCAAGCACAGGTTTTAGGGCTACATTCTTTTCTCCAAGTGTGAAGTGGAGATTTAGGTGCATTCCTCGGGTGATCACATTTCTATCAAGTTCTTAGTGAGTTTTTTTTAAGGTCACAGCTTCCTAAGTTCCTTGGACCCTAAACCTTTCTCCCTTAACCCTTGACCTTGAACCCTACATCTTGAATTTTGAACCCTACCCCATGCACTCTAAGATTTACACCCATCACCATGGACCCTAAACCTGAAACCAGGTAACCTAGACCCTAGACTCTAGACCTTGCACCCTAAACCCTACACACTACACATTGGATGTTATATTGTAAATCTTGAAACTTGGACCTTGCACCCCAAACATTGAATAAAAAATAGGTTCTAGGGCTCGAAATGGGTTCAAGTAAGCAAAAACAAGTTTTGGGACCCAAAATAGGGTACAAGACTAAAACTAGGATGTGGAACTAAAAATGGATTTTGGGATGTAAGACGAGACTCGAGGACACAAAAGGGATCTAGGGCCTAAATGTTGGCAATTTGGAGGAATTGATTATGTGTTGCATTGATGTCTTGTCATTGATGGCAACACTGACTGTTTTGGTTGTTTACTGGCTCCCGGTAGGTTCTAGTAGAGTGGTTGGATTACGATATTGATCCGATATGCTCCGGTATGCTTTGGTTTGTGGAATCCGTTTGGATCTCTCATTCATGCTATTTAGATGCGTATCACAATCAGTTGGTTCAGGATTTGATGACTCAGATGCTATCATTTTTTCTATTAAGCCTTTTGGTCACTGGTAAGGGTTTTACCGGCAGAGCTTTGTTGATGATCTTTTGATGCACGTGATAAGTGGTGTTGGTGTGGCTTCTAGATAGCTTTCAGGATGTTGTTGGTTATCTTGTTTGTGTTCCTATTGATCGGTGTTGTTGGATTTGGTTTATGGTGACCTATTTTGGGTCCGGTCTTATTCTGCTACGTTATGGACCAATTTATGTAACATGTTGGTGGATGATCCCGATGTGTTACCAGATGGATTTATTGATTGGATTATATTGTATTGGTCTTAGGACGGCTTGGTTGATAATTGGATTGCGGGTTTATGTAATGAATTTATTGTATTATCTTTTAGGTGTCTGACCTAATTGTTTAGGTCCCGGGTTGGTATAAATATGATGTAAGATCTCTTTGTGGATCATATATGTGGGATGGTTATGTGATTATCAGTGTGCGAATAATGTTGTAATCATATGTAGAGGATAATAGGTGATCGAATTGGGTTGGTAAGAGAGGTTTAAGACCTCTGGTACTAAGCTTAACCGAAACTGTACTCAAGCATAGGAGATGCTATCTTTGTAGTTCACTCTTATTTCTAGATTGTAGTCTGGATTTATTTTGTAGTTAGTGAGGCTCCTTTTGTGATGAGTAGTGCACTCTAGGTTGTTGGCCTTCCTGCATGTGTAGTCCCCTCATTTTGTAATCACGTACTTACTGCAGAAGTGTTATCTGACTGTGGGCAGGCTTCCCATCGTGGTTTTTCCCTTCACCGGGTTTTCCATGTACAAATCTTGGTGTCATGTGTTACAGATGGATGGTAACTATTTTGTGATTTATGCTTATGCTTAATTGGTATATCTGTTATTCCGGTATTTGGTTTATGGATGCCGGTATTGAGTTTATGTGTTCCGGTAATAAGGTTTTGGATGCTTAAAGTTATGTAATCTATTAACAACTGATTCAACCCCCCCTCTTTGTTGTCCTCTGGTTAGTTGAGTTGTCTAACAACCTAAAATGGGTTCATAGGACCAAAAATGGGACTTCTTTTGCATAAGTATTGAGTGGGGTTTTTTAGGTTGTGTCTTGCCTACTTCAAAGTGGGGTTTCTGGTGTGCCCCATGGGCGACATTCTTTTGCACAAGTGTTGAGTGGGGTTTTCCAAGTCACGGCTTCCCAACTCTAAGTGAAGGTTTCTAGTGCACAC
Organism: Cryptomeria japonica; assembly: GCF_030272615.1. Lineage (NCBI taxonomy): Eukaryota > Viridiplantae > Streptophyta > Pinopsida > Cupressales > Cupressaceae > Cryptomeria > Cryptomeria japonica. Next base: position 564,578,685 of record NC_081413.1, read on the forward strand.
CTTAGGCTACATTCTTTTGAACAAGTGTTGAGTGGGGTTTTGGGGGTTGCAACTTCTCGACTCTGAAGTGGGGTTTTTGTAGCACCCTTGGGTTGCATTCTTTTCTACAAGTACTAAGTGGGGTTTTCTGGGTCACATCTTTTTACTTTGAAGTGGGGTTTTTGGTGTGCCCCTCTGACCACATTCTTTTGCACAAGTGCTAAGTGGGTTTTTTTGGCTTGTGACTTCCCAAATCCATAGTGGACTTTAGATGGTTAGCTAAATATTTTCATGAATTAATTTTTTTCAATTATAAAGTTTTGTGTATTGCAAGTAAACTTGAATGATAACTCATTTTTAACTTTTCATGAAAATCCTTGAGTAATTGAATTATTTCTTCTTTACTTAACACTTCTGGTACATTCAATCATGATTCCTTTTGTACAATAATTCATCCTTTATTATGAAATACTTATTTTTCAAATATAAATCTTTTCATTAACTTGAATTCATATAAATAAGATACTTGTTATTTACCAAATAAAACATCATATTTCATGTATAACAACATCAATATTGATTAGATATAATAATGCAAGATAATTTGACCAAGATAATTGTTCTACCACCCTTATAACTTGAAAATTTAATCAACAAAATTGATTATTCCATTATTTTATACAATAAACTCTCTAAAATACCATGATTAGAGCTCTCAATGATACTTTAACAATAAAAATTTAATAACAGGAGAAATTATCACATTACTTTAAACTCGTATGCTTTCTCCATCGAAATTTTCTTGCTAAAGAAATAAGTGAAATTGAAATTTATTTTAATCTATATATACATACGATCTAGTGATCATACAGTGATGCATGAATGAGTACCGAAACAAAAAATAACAAGTGACTTTAAAAAATCCCAAACACCTTAACTGGATATTCTGAAATCTAAAATATACAGACTCACATTAAAGGAAGTTTATTTGCATTTGAAAGGTACAAATATCGTCAAGGGGCAGCCTCTATATCATTACACTCTCCCTCTGATACTTCTGCTCCAATTTGACATGGGACTTGTGCTGTCTCTTCCGAATGAATGTCTCCATCTTTAAGCAGCTGTTGTAAGAGTGCGCTCACCTCTCCTGCAAGTTCAATGGCTCTTTCGATCTTCTTTTCATCTAAGCTCCGAGCCCACTGCTTTGTGTATTCTAGAATCTTATCCGTAGCTTCAAACAGACAGGAAACAATGAAATATCCCACCATTTTGCGTAGCATTTCACCCAACTTTTCTTTATTATTACAACATTCATCAAATCTCATCAAGAGGGGCGGTGTTCCATCAGATTCTTCCAACCCCTGCACAATGCGTGTAAGCGTCTTCTCTACTTTCTCTCGTTCTTCTGCTGTAAGATTTGGTGAAGGAGATGTACCAAAGCCGTGCTTGAACTTTCTCTCCGCCATCAGCATTATAAGATCGCATTGTATACTCCCCGCGAAGAACATGAAGTTCAATGTGCCAAAGTTGTTGAAGGGCTCCAAAATTATGTTTTCTGGACAGTCCACAAACTTAAGCACGTCCTGTGTCTCCCTGTATGCTGCCAGCGCATCCTCCATATCTATACCTATCTCAAGATCAGCGATATCACTGAATATGTTTGACATTTTTCTCACCCAACTCTTCTTGGTGTGCCGCAGATGCTCATGGTTTTGATGAAGTCTATCGCTTCCCATTATTGAAAGCAATCCTTTGTAGCTTTCTTTAATTTTGCAACCTTCCATCCTATGCTTCATTCTATCAAATGAATTTTTATTGACCATCCAGAAAGTGTTTTTGTCCTCTTCACTGAACTTGGCATCCAGTATGGAGTGGTATTTCAATTTTTCATCATTCGCTGAAATATACTTGTCCGAATTGCAGCATTGCTGAAGAAACTCGCTGCTAAATACTAGAGCGGACAAATACCAGCAGATGAAGCAGAATAACCACAGTAAACTGATTGGCATAATCAAAACACACAAAGGAAGGAGCACTACAAGGCAGGAAACAGAAATAAAAATATTCCTCAATGTAAGTTCCGGATGTACAAGAAATTGTACCAACCAAGACCATAACGGGTTCACCACGACACCAGATGCAACTAAGAAGACAAATATTGTGTCGAGGAAAATGTCTTTCTTGATTGAAGTTGCACAATAAAGTGCCGTCTTGAACCATCTGCAGAGCACGAGGATCCATCCAATTAAAATGAAAGTGCACTGAAGATAAAATGCCAAATTACCTCCTCCATTATTGTAATGAAGAAGAGATGAACGACATGCCACTTTAGCTGCCATGACGACAACACAAATTGTGACGATCGTTCCTGCACCTGGACTGAAAGCTGAGCTATATATAAAGTAGCATGTCTTCCATGTACGAGCTGCAACCCATGACTTCATCACCTCATCTCTAAAAGTCTCCCACCTACTGCCGTCATTTTCCACATGTTTAAAGAGCATTTCGGGAATATCATGACTGAAAACAAGACTCTCAATCTTACCACACATTATGAGTAAGCCTAACAAAAGGAGGAGAGATGAGGCTCCGAGTAAGAGCAGCACACCAGATGATAGAAACCACGGGCGTGCTTCCTTTTCGACTTTGGAGTTATTACCATTCTGCAATGCATAAATTTCTGTAGAAATGTGAAACGACAAACTTACAAACAAGGCGGCTACATTGCTCCAACTCCCTTCGGAGCCCGTCAAGGCTAGTGCAGGCAGAAGACATCCCACAAAAACACACATTGTGAGCCTCGCCACATCCATCCTGAGTTGGTTATCAACCAACGCTTCCAAGTACTTCTCATTGGACGCCTCAAGAACATTCACTTTCTGAATGTTAACATAGCTTAAAATCTGTATTGTAAGAGCACTTAAAACGAAGAGCTTGTTTGGGATCCACGAACTTAGATTTACGCGGTCCCTGGCCATGCCCATTGCAATGTCCCATAATATGAATATTATAAGTGCACATGTAGCAAGTATCATCTTCGAGTCATCAAGATTATAATCCATTTGTAATCCTAAACTCAACACAAACAGAATACAACTGTGATCTACTTAAAGGAACAATGTAGCAGATGTCTGCATTCAAATCATTCAATGAATATAAATACTAACAGGTTTATGAAATATTCCAATCAAGTTCCCCACTAAACTGCTCATCTCTTTTGTTTTGGAATCCAATTCTTTTCTTGGGAACCATCTTGAAGCAGTTCAGCGAACCTGCTAACAGCTCGGTAAATTTCTTACAGGAGTATCTCTTTTGAAACTGTAAAATAACTTGCATCCCTCAAATAACTTCTAGAGCTTTATATATACATTATATTTACACTGTGAGTCTGCAGATTATATCCCATTAGGTCGCTTATTTATTGTACATATCATAATACTGTAATGGTGAACTGTTTTGGTAAATAAATTTATGGACGCTTTGTGATATGATAAAATAAAACAAAATTCGTTTGGTTAAAGTTGGCATAGAGAATGTACATTTATTGAAAGGCAAGCACAGCTTTATTCTTCTTCTTCTTTTTTTTATAATGACAAACAGAAGCAATATGTGCTCATGTACGCTTTATCCAAAGTAATGCGAGTAATTCTTTCTTGTTTTATTCCAAAGTAATGGGACTAATTCTTTCTTGTTTTATTCCAAAGTAATGCTACTCATTCTTGTTTTTTTCCAAAGTAATGCTACTCATTCTTGTTTTATTCCAAAGTAATGCGACTCATTCTTGTATTTTTCCAAAGTAATGGCTTGTCCTGTTTTAGTTATGTCGTATCAATATGTCCCGTTTGACTTGAGCATAAGACTACCTACTTCAAAAGTGGTCTATGTATCAATACTTTGCCTCAGCCACACTCAAAACATAAAGAACAATATTATGATTGTACTGCGCCTCACATAATTATAAGGGAAAAGAACATATTAATTTAGATCTGGCAATTGTATCTCGGTGTGTAATGGGTATGCCGAAGGGGTGTGGAATATCAATTAAGAAAAATTTAGGTCTATTTTTTATCATATATTTATGTAGTACATGAGATCAATTGATAGAAAATTTAGCTTTTTCTTTTTTTATGCAACAAACATCTCAATGGAGAAGTGATAGTTTCAAATCAACTATGCAAATCCACTTATAGAGATTCAAACACGACTAAAAAAAACTTCTAAATCTGAAAGACAATTAGATTCCATTATTTATATATATATATATATATATATATAGAGAGAGAGAGAGAGAAGAGAGAGAGAGAGAGAGAGAGAGAGAGAGAGAGAGAGAGAGAGAGAGAGAGAGAGAGAGAGAGAGAGAGAGAGAGAGATAAGGAGTCAGATGCAGAGATATAGATAGAAAACAAGAGATATGAAGTGAGTAAAAGAAAGATAGAGGAAAATATTATTTCTAATATAATAATTATGGCAAGTTCTTACAACATCCTTATATTGGAATATATTGCATTCACTATACTAATTGATAACACCACAGATTGGTGGTCCATGTTTGAGGAGAGATGTGAAAAGAGGTTTACTATGTCTAAAGTTGTTGGATCATTATTCATTTGGTTCTTTTTTCTATTTTATTATTTACCTACTTTTTTTCACTAATTATTTTCTACTTGTCAAGCCATTGATTCCTTTTGTCGATGTTATATCTATACAACTCTTCTTGAAAAAAATCATAGTTAATATGAGAATACAAGTAAGCATATTTGATCAAAGTTGAAAAAGACTATCTATTGATCTTGATAAGGCCATTTATTTCAGTTCTTGATGTAAAATATCTAAATGAGATTTGAAATTCACTCCTTATCTTGCTTGCAAGAATTAACTGTTGGTGGCACCTGAATTTCATTGTAATCGTGTGGAAAGGTCTTAATTCAATATTAAATGTTGTCAAATAGACATCCAAAATGGTGGATAGATAATGTGGTGTAAAGTCTACCTATTTCCAAAGTATAAGAGACGAAAAAAGGAAGAGAATAAGAAAATGATTAAATTATTTCTAATAACAAGGATCATGAATCTTCAGGAGTAGATCATAAAAGCTACAAATGTATGATTGGAGGATTGGTGTATCTAATTGCCTCAAGACTAGATATTATGCAAGTTGTTTGTTTGGTAGCTTGATATCAGGCCAACCCTAAGAAAACACATGAACAAGTAGTAAAGGGTATATTCAGGTATCTGAAAGGAACTGTAGACTATGACTTATGGTATAAGAAGGATAATAATTTCACAATGAAAGCATATACATATGTAGATAGGAACGAATGCATAGATGACATGAGTACAAGTGGTGTGAATTGTTCTTGGAAGACTTATTTGTCTCTTGGTTAAGTAAGGAACAAGATTCAATATCATTATCCACTTCAAAGGTAGAATACATTGCAACAACATTTTGCTGCACTCAGGTGATGTGGATGAAACAGACCCTCAAAGATATCAAGGTAGTATATGATGAAGCAATTCCTATTTTGTGTGATAATACAAGTGCTATTAATATTTTAAAGAATCCAATCATGCATTCAAGGACTAAGCATATTGCAATTCAATATCATTTCTTAAGAGAGAAGGTTGCTCAAAAAGGAAAATAGATTGAAATATATACTTACTAAGGAATGCATTATAGATATCTTTACTAAAGATTTGGCAAAATATACCTTCAAGTATCTCTAGTAGAAGTTCGGGGTCACTGCCCCTCCTTTTTAAAACTAAATGTACTCAAGTGGTGCATCCATCCAGGGGGAGCTCTAGATTTCATCTTTTGCTCCTAGATTGATGTGGTGACTTCTCTTAGGGGGATTACTAATTATTGCAATCATCAGAGATTATCTGCCAAGAAGAAAGAGAATGCAACCGAGTTCTCTTTATCCTTGATGTCAAAGGAGGAGAGATCTATTGGTGGTACACATGTTGCCATCAATGACAAAGAGGGAGAATGTTGGAAACTTGTTGCCATTGATGTCAACCTATCTTGTGTTGTCATTGATGTCAACTTGTATTTTCTATATGCAAGAAATAGTTCTTATTTTCAGTGTTGAAAGTTCTAGTATTGATGAAGATGTTGTGCTATTTTCAAATGTTTGTTATAGTGGAAGTTTCTATATGTAGAAAACAATATTTAATGTTTCAATAGAAGATTGTCTTACATTCCTCTGGATTGTGAAGACTATGTGCTATGGTTCTGAATACAATGCTTATGTTCTGTGTATATTACTCCATGAAGATCATAGTTGCCCTATGGTTTAGTTGGATGAGTTGATTAGTGTTATTTCTGATAGTAAGAATGTCTGTTAGAAAAGGTCTGAAAATGGTATGGTGGATTTTGGATATGTGGATTCAGGTGTAACAGTTTGAAGGATTTGTTCATGTGGTCTATGCAATGTTCCGATTTAGTTGTCAAGTAGTAACTTGATTAAAAAATAAAGTTATGATGTTATGAGTTCTAGGTGTCATCTATTCTGATCTTCGATTGAATATAATATTGTATACTGCTTGGATCATATTCTTTTGGTTCGGATTTGCTTCGAAGAATGTGTAAAGATAACTTTTTGGGTCTATATGCAAGAAAGAGTTCTTATGTTTAGTTTTGAAAGTTCTAGTATTGATGAAGATGTGGTATTTTCAAAAGTTTGTTATAATGGAAGTTTCTATATGTAGAAAACAATATTTAATGTTTTAGTAGAAGAATGTCTTACCTTCTTCTGGATTGTGAATACTATGTGCTATGGTTTTGAATACAACACTTATATTCTATGTGTATTACTCTATCAAGATCATAGTTTCCCTATGGCTTAGTTGGTTGAGTTGATTAGTGTTGTTTCTGATAGTAAGACTATATGTTAGAAAAGGTTTGAAAATGGTATGGTGGTGGATATGTGGATTCAGGTGTCACGGTTTGAAGGATTTGTTCATGTGGTCTATGTAGTGTTCCAATTTAGTTGTCAAGTAGTAACTTGATTAACAAATGAAGTTATGATGTTCTGGGTTCCAGGTTGTCATCTATTCTGATCTTTGATTGACTATAATGTTGCATTCTACTTGGATCATATTCTTTTGGTTTGCGTTTGCTTCAAAGTATGTGTATGGATAATTTTTTTGGTCTCACCATTACATGTGTAGATCCACATTAATTTTCATGCATTGGAGAATGTTTCATTTCAACTGGTCCACGCACTTCATTATTCATCTACACATTGCATTTGCCACTGACCTTGGAGGATGTGCTAGTGTGTGCAGTTCATTAAAATCATTTGGAAATATTGTATTGCAATGTTTTTGTGTTCTCTCTATCTCCTAAGGGGGACCACATTTATTATTTTACCTTTGGATGGCCAAATATATGTAATAATGTATATTATATTTGTAGCCAACCTAGTTAAGGGTTTTGATGATTAATCTTGTATATAAAGGAGTATATTGGATGCATTAGTGAGTGTGTGGAATGGATGTGAATTGATTTGTCAAAGTTGTAAAGGATCTACAAGCATATCTAGAATTAGAGATGTGCAAAAGACTATTGTGAAGAGATTTTCAAATTATTCTTAGCATGATAGAGTTTAGAGATTGTATATTGAAAGGGCGAAAGAGTTTGCTATGATATTAATTCCTTGACATAGTGGTTCAAGATCAAGTTTATTATCTAGAGATATTTTTTATTCCAATTCAGCTATTTGCTCTTTTCCGAAAAGACATTGAGTCTCTTAGTAGCTTTCTATATCTTGCCCTAAAATAATGAGTTTCAGTCTTGCAAGTCATTTGTATCTTTTCCTAAGGTTGTGTGCCTTAGTTTTGCAAGTCCTCTCAACAACAAGGTATTTCAGAGGCACTATTGTAATAGATTATATTTATATAGTGAGTTTGATTCTCATCGTGGTTTTTCCCTGATTGGGTTTTCCATGTAAATATAGTGTTCGTTGAGGATTAATTAAATTATTAAATAATTAATTGGCTCATATAGTTTATAATAATAAAATCAATTGATGGCTAGAATTAATATTTAATATTAATATGATATTATTATTGGGATAATTATTTATTAATGATTTAATATTATTGAGAATTATTTATTATTTATCTATATAGTTGTGGCTTTAATATTCATTTGGGTTCTATGGTTAATTATTTAATTAGGCCTTTATATTTTATTGTGCCTTGGTTTATTTAATTAATTGGTTGATTATATTATTGTTATTAATATTTCCTTTTACCCTTTTTGGGGCTAATAAAATATTATATAGCCTACCTACTCTATTTTACTATTGGTTGAGAATATTGGGGTAAGTAAATTAAATCTTATTTATATTTTTAGATTGGTATTTGATTAGGGGTTGTTAAGAAATATATTTTAATACATTATTTTCATTGGCATATTCTATGGTTTTGGCTTGATTTTCTATATATTGTACTTTTTGTGATTGTTGTCGGGTTGGCCTGTGAGAGTTTTCTGCAAATTTGGATTTTGAATTTTTCTTGCTTGGGCTGGACCGTGGATTTGATTTCTCTTCTTTGAATTCTTCTACCATAGCTTCAATAATCCAGGTTGGTGGCTTTGTCCCTTCTTTGCATTTCATTTCCAGAAAAGATTATCTGTGAAAGCTTGTCTTTTGGGAGGTTTTGGGAAGATTGATATGCTTCTTGAAATATTGATATAGTTTATTGTTCATTGGAGAAATTATAGTTTACTGTGACTATTTTTCCAATGTGGTTACCGTGACTAGCTTGTCACTCTCCTTGAGTTTTACTGGGAGTAATGCATTGTCTATAGCGTGACTTGTTTTGGTTTATGTTATAATTGTGTATCCTTTGGATTATATTATTTTGTATTCAACCGATTTAGTTGGTTTGATGACATCTTTGGTTTATTTAGTACTTATCTAGTCTGGTCGTAACTTGTCTCCATTTTCTGAGTCTATTCTGGGACCAATATAATATTTTTGATTGGGTTATTTGTGTTATCTATGGTGTTAAGAAAGATGTGCATTGTTGTACTTTCTTTTGGGCTCATGAAGAGTTCACTTTAATATTGTGGTTGTTTCATGATGAATATTCCATGTTGTTTGTGAGACTATGATTATGACATATGCTATTCATGTCTTTCGAATATCTCATTTTTCTATTAACCTTGGATATCCAATGACGATTGCATTGAGAACCCATATTTATGTGATGTGCATTGTTGTTACCCTAAGGTATAGGCATGTGCTAGGGGGAGTGGACTTCCAAGTGAGTGATCGGGGTCATGAGGATTAGACAGCCAAGCTACCCGGGGTCTAGACCGCTAGGATAGCTCATTGGGAGTTTACCTTGTAATCAAGTGATAACATAAGTAAATTAATATTAGGAAGGATAGATAGAGGTAAATCACCTTAATAAGATAAGAAATGGTTTTGTGGCATCAACTCATGTCCTAGGGGTGATTATATTGATCTAGGAATGGTTGAGTAGACCTTGGTGATCCAGATAACTTGAACTCCCTTGATATCCTTGAAGGTTGAGATGGCTCCACATGAGTATCATGCATGCTGGGATAGGTGCCCAGGTTCCCATTGCTATGATAGAATGTGATGAAAATCTTTCCCTACATGTAGGTCCTAGCTCCTTAGCCTTATTTTGTTATGTTGCCTCTAGAGGTCCTATGTTTATAATTAAGCTTTGTCTTAGCCATTTGTTGTCCTTTGGTTGTTAGGTGTCATCCTAGATATAGAGTGTGTGTGGGATCTTGTGTCATCTCCTAGCATGGGGGTGGTTCCTTATGGTTCCACATGGTCAGGTGGTTTGTTGCCTTCTTCCATTGGGATGTTCTTCATTGGATGCTTGTATGTGGTTGTGGATTTTTATATCGTCGTCTATTGGATGGATTCTTGGAGCAAATTGATGTAATAGGATGCATGCAGAATTTACTTTAGAAGGAATCATGAGATAGAGATATTTGCATTATGATGTAAGAAGATCTTGTATCTTTATGAGTAGGATGTATTAGGTTGTGACAATGGCCTTTATGATAGGATTTGATATTGTAATCTTGGTTGTAATTCTAGTGTATCTTGGATACCGGTCTTAATGGAAATAAGTATATGCTTCTAGTAGAAAAAATTGTATTTCCTTATTGTATTCATCTCTTGGAATGGTTATGTATCTATTGTCACTTAAAGCCTACTATAATTGTGAAGTATTCTTGATAATTAAGAAATGAAAGACGTGAGATATGACTAAATGCATAGTGGCGAGTATGATGTTATATTGAGTAATGACATTAAGATACCCTGGGGAAAGATATTTGTTGAGTTGTATTCATTTCCACTTGCGTAATGAGTTCTTAGGATTATGTTCATGATGATTATGTGTATATCTTGTAAACGAATGTTTAATGCATATGGTAGTTAATTAGATATGTTGCTTAAATGATGTTAATTTTTTTTTTATCTCTATATGTATGTTAGGTGGTTAATATCTCTAGGGTATTTGGGCAGGCATTATAGTTTGTGTGTTTGTTGTATTTCATACTTTCATGGTTAGCTATTGTTGGGGATTATATGTTTGTGATATAAAGTTTGAAAATTAGAATTTAAGCATTTGAAGGCCTAGATTGATTCACCCCCCCCTCTCAATCTTGTGGTGTGTTCAACAAAGGTGACATACATAATTTTTTTGATGGTCTTTCATAACCTAGGATATATTATACATGAAATTTATAAATTATTTTTCATTATTAACACTAGTATTTAATTCTTTAAGAATTAAATGTTATCATATTGTGCAAAATAATTAAATATCAACTTATGCAAAGTTGAGTTGAGTGAAACTGAGTCACATGATATTTTATCTCTCAAGTAAATTAATTCTTGAAAGAATTAATTCTTATTGTAATTTGCAAATATTATTGTACCAAACTATGCAAAATGCTAATGAAAGTGAAAAGAATTAAATACAGGGCCACTTAATATCAAGATTAAAATTTCTGAAAAGAAAGTTGGGTAAAGGAAGTTATGGAAGTCACCAAACTATTTGGATAAGTTCTTTAAAATATATTTTTTTTGGTAAAAGGGGGAATTCTCTCCTCTTCTGGGGAAAAGAGCTTTGCAACCAAGTTTTAATATTTTTATTTAATAGTTGAGAGTTGGGGGAATTGATTTTGTCGATAAGAAATAAATATTTCCTCTCTTCATGAATTAATTTATTTTAGTAGTCTTTATGCTATTGAAATGAGAAGTGAATTGTGTATCACCATTTTAGAGGGATACTGGTAGTCTATGCACTATCAATATTTTTGAAATTATTTATTTATAGATTTGGAAGGATATTATTAGTCCAGGTGTGGCATCAATATTTTATCTATTTGCAGATTTGGGAGAATATATATAGTTTGTGTGCTAAATATATCTTTTATTTTCTTATCTACAAGAATTTATCTCATTGTTTTACATAACCTATACCAAAATATTAATAGTCTTTGTGCAATAATCATTTATATTATATTTTGGTTATAATTATTTATTTTGTCGAGAGGAGAGATTATTATAAATATATTTAATTTAACACTTGAGGGAGCTTCCCCTCTTTGGAGCAAAGAAAGATCATCCTTTCCATGATGGTTTATTTGATGTTGCAAGGTTTTTGTTGATGTCCTTTGGGAAAATTGATCAAAAAAGCACAATGACAAAACCATTTGCGAAAAATCAACTATGTGTGTGTGTGTGTTACAATGATTATTACTCCCACATTTAGCCTAAAAAAAATTAATGCATCTGCAAATTGGCCACAAGCATAAACCTTCACCAAATGTGTAGTAGGTGAGGTCTAAAAGTCCACACATTACTCCAGGAAAAAAATAATATGGTATGCATTATCCAATATAGCCTTATTTGGTCTCAACAATAATCCACATGCTATCTTCAATGAGAACACATTATAATCTTTTGGCGCATCAATTGAGAACAACAACCTAGTCAACCAACTCACATAGATCCTACTCTATCACTTCTAACTTTTTGTCTATGAAAGATCGACTCCAAAAGCTTTGGAATGTGATAGAATATGTGTAGACATACTCTCCTTCCAAACCACATGTCATAACTCTCAAGTGTGGTAGAATGCAAAATAGAATAAGTTGCCAGTGTAAACACACTGTCTGAGGAACGAACCTCAGTAACATACTCGAATAATTTTAGATAAATTTAAACACTTGGAATGGATACAAGATGATATTAAAATCATACTACAACTTATCTCACAACTTGTCATTGTACTTTTGGAATTGAAATTCTTAGACATTGACACTATGATATTTGTGGCTATACAATTACATGTTGATTTGACCCTACAATGAGCTCATTTGACACGCCTTTGACATTAATGAAAACATATATTCAACAAATCTTATCTCCACAAAGTGAGCCTTGGTTGTGGCTTAATCATTCCATAGCAATATGCCTTCTATGTTCTTACTAATTTTGGCATGTTATAGATAAAATATTCAAAGCCTTGGGGGTAAAAATCCAAAAGTTAAACTTGTATTTCAAATGTACTTCACCATATTGCATATAGAGAGAGCAATTTGAAAAATGTAATATTGTAACATGCAACCACTGCAATGGTAATGAGGAACCCTTTTAATAATTTAGAGATTAATTGTGTGCCATGAAATTTGGTGGCATAATAGTTTAGATGTCCATTGATATTGTTTATCATTTTTATGTCAATTGATTCGGCTACTTGATCCAAAATGTAGATTTGCAAGGATCTCTATAAGGATGCCTTCTACTTACTATGTTCAAGGAGTGAGCCCGATATTTATACCAAGATAGATTTTTCATAACAAGATTACATCTTGAAATGATCTCAAAAACACAAATTTTATTAGAAAAAATTATAATAAAATAATTTGAAGAATCAAATCTCCATTTAAAAAATCCATAACAATTTTTAAACGTCTCCAAATTTTTTAAAAATGTAATAAACAAATGGAGTCATTCCATTGGATGTACTATAAATGTGAGAGGTTAAATTAAATAGAGAACAATCAAACTCCAAATTAAATAATAAACTCTCAAATTCTAATCAAGCTTAATATTTGGCATCAAAAGAAAATGAATAAAATCACAAAATGGTAAAAAGTGCAAAAGATGTGCTTGAATGACTTGGAATGCCTAGGATGATAAAAATTGAGGATTAAGTTATATTTTTTTTTTAAATGAGAGGAATTGGGATGGTGGAGATTTAATCTTTGAGAATCAATTGGATGTTACATCGACCACATTAACCACTTCCATAATGGATTACTATTGATGAAAACCAATAAATAAATAAGATTAAACATCATTCATGGAGGACATGGTAGACTACACATTTACTAAAAGAATGAAGATCAAGAGTGAAGGACATGTTACACTATTGATGAGGTACGACACCCCTTCCATTGTTGACAAAATTTACAATACAAATTTAAGTACAAAAAAAAGATGAATAGATAACACACTAATTTACGTGGAGAAACCTGGTAAAATTATACTAAGAAAAAAATCACTAGTAATGATCTTTCGTATATTTTTTTTGCTCAATAAAGATCTTTCATATATTGTCTTAAAATATCCATAATTACAACAATAAAAAGTATATACAAAACATGATGCTATAGCATAAGCAAAACGTCTATGCAACACCTAGGATGCACCTTTTATTGCATATATTAACTAATTGAAAATTAAAAAAGTACTTGTAGTTTGATTTTTAATTATGTAAAAAATATGGTCAAAGGTGCATCCTAGGTGTTGCATAGATGTTGCCTAGCATAAGGTATCAGAGTTGTTGAGTCCTCTTCAATTTATTTTCTAAAGATAGAAAGTGTGACTCATGCAACTACATGTCAAACACTTTTTGAATTTCTATAACTAGTAACTCAAACAAAATAAATTGGCCTCACCAAAAAAATGTCTTTGGTGTGATAGGAGGCTATGACAATGCTCCTACAACCCCATCAGACCTTTTACCATGTTGGATGCATATCTAGAGTATTAAATAATTGTGGTACTCATTGATGACTACTCATTTATGACTAAAATGATGCAAAGTAACTTCATATTACAACTACTATTTCCTTTAACTTTCATGTGAAATGAGGAAAGAAAAATATGGTGCATTTGAGAAAAGAGTAAGAATGTATAATAATATGTTTGAAGGGTGTGAATTCTAGACTCCTTGCAACCTTTGATGGGGTCCTCCTTTCCTGCATGGTAGGTTGATTTAGAGAAGGGGTGTAAATGATGTCAAAATATCACTCACAACTTAGAAGGGCATTTGGGGTATCATACTACACACTTTCTTCACAAACCTTCATTAGGCCTTCTAGCCTTCCTAATAGGATTGATTCTTCATAAACTTTGATATATGCTTAATAACCAAAATTTAAACACTGATTTAGATACCCTTTTTTCTCTTACAACACATACTTTCAAATGAGGTAGGGTTTCTTTGGATTGATTGCCCGCCAAATTTTTACTGTCCTGACTGGAATTAGGTTTAATGGGCATTTAGGCTTAATGCCAACTTTGATCTCTTATCTCTGAACACTTGAAAAAGGGTATGCAAGAAATATTTTGGTCTATTTAGGGTTCAAACACATCTACAAACATTCCATAATGGTTCCAAACAATACTTGTGTGGGCACACTGCAAATTTAGTCCTCCACACTAAGGTTGCAAACTACCATGTCATAATCTAAAAATAACAATCATAAAAAACACACAAAAAATGAATGAATAAAACCCTATCCTTTGGAGGAATTATAGATAGTTCATCATTACAAAAAATTTCACCATTTTTTAGCAATTTTCGATGGTTAAAACAAGAGATGATTTTTTAACACTTGCTGGAAACCCTAGGTAGGGTTCTAGACTGCAGTCACAAAAAATGGAATAACTTCCTTATTACTTAGTGAAATTTCATCAAACCAATCCCATTTGAAAGGTAACTAAATTATCTAACTATTCCATTCATGTGTAGGCCCATAACAGGACTTACTAGGCCATACAACATGTTTTTGTAGACTGTTATCTTCACAAAAAAACTATCAAATTGGGTTGCCTTCACCATAATGACCATATCTCACACAAAACTAAATGAAATTTAATGAAAAAAAAGGAGTTGGAAAATAGAAACAATATTTTTCCATCCATCTATTATAGTCCCTGAGATGAGGCTATAACAAGTGTGGAGACGGAAAACGTGAGACCTGGTGACTAGGACCTAATCCCACTTTAGCCAGCACATTGGGAATATGAAAGAGCCTAGGGAGATAGCTCACTTTGGCTACTTCTTGTGAGAAAGAGAGAGACAAGGATTATCTCTTAGGTTTTCTATTCCTCTTTTTGTATATGATGAGAAAAATTAGGGTTTCATTGATCAACTAGACTAGGAGATGAATAATGAAGCACATATGAATTGAAATTGCACAAACTTGCAGATCTGAAACTGGGATACTAAAAGCATGAAAGGGGGAGGAATTTGGATGTGTAACTGATGCTGTAAAATTAACCAAATTGACCAAGACCAGGGTGCCATGCCACTATCCTTGATGATTTGACAAAGAGCTACAACTGAAAGGTTGAAATCTGAAGGTCCCGAACTTGCAACCTGCCAAAAATCACCTAAAAGTGGGGGGAATAGGGTGCCACTCCCCTATCCTGGGTAGGACCAGGGTGCCATGCCCCTATCCCTGACATATTTGAGAAATTATGAGACTTTTGGGTAGTCCTTATGCCTTTTTTTGATCTAAAACTCCTTCCGGGTACCTGTTTCTACACCTGCAACTAAAAAGATAGGGTTTGGGTGGCTATATAGGGTTTTGCCTCAATCAAACCCCTATTTTGGTGATTTCCACCTTCACAAATAGCCAATAATATATTGAAAATGTGTGTGCTAGAACCTTATGTGTATGCAAGATCCTAAAATGATGAATGCAAACAATTTAGAGCAACCCTAAAGAGTAAACCCTAAATGTTTATAATTGACAAAGTAAATGCTCTAAATAAATGATGCAAAGTGAGATAAATCATGAATGTAAATATGCAAGTTGATGTAATGAAGCTTATGCAAAGACATGAAAATAACATGAAGCCATACCCAACCCCTAAGGGAGGGGTACAAGCCAATCGTCAATCAATGATCTCCTATTATTCTTCAATGTCTTCAAGGCTCCTAATTTATGATGAATTCTTGATGAAATATTGTTGAATGTTGTTGAAAAATCCACATAGGCTCCTCTTTCACTACATAGAAGGCTCCTTGTAGTCGCTTGTTCCTAGATCTTAGATTTCCTTAGATTCGATCCCTTAGATTCCTTCAAATGAAGAAAGAGAACTCTTATGTATGAAACCCTAGATCTTAATTTCATCTTTAGGCTGACTTAGAAATTGAATTTCCTGCCAATTTCTTTGGGTTAAGCATTATAATATCATAGAATTATGCTCCCAAAATTTTGGGAAAAAAGTCGAGGACTATGTGCACTTTGCACATGGTCCGACCAACTTTTCACCAAATTTTCAGGCTCGTTATATATGATGATATTAGAGTGAATCCCAAAGTTACAGTTGATTTCGAGGTGTTTTAATATGTGAAATCAGGCCTTAAAGTTCAAAATAGGACATAATTAGGGTTTATGATTTAATGATTTATTGGAGGAATAAAATAAAAAGGGGCACAATTAGGGTAAAGGGCCCAATTTTATGACGTATGAAGTGATGAAATATGACTTTAGATTTGATTAAATTAATTAATTAAATTCTTTAAAAGAGATTAGAAATACAAGATGCAAAACACACTAAGGTGGGTGCTAAACTAAGCGTATAATTGTACCACCCTAGGAAGGGTGTACAATTTACGACACTACATTTAAACCCCACTTTAGCGGTCATATGACACTACGTGCATATGCAAGCTAAAGTAAAGAAAAGTAAATATTCATGAAAAAGGATATATCCACAAGTTGTCAGACGAAGCCCGCAACGGTATTTGCAGTACATAGTTAGGAACTGCGCCCTACAAAACAACATGTTAGATAAAATCAAAAAATCACCTAAATGCTTACTAAGGAAGGTGATGAAATTTTGAGGGTAGCTATATGCCCCCCTGTTTCGGCTTGCTAATTTTAGTGAGTTGAAACAGGGTATCATGTTTACCACATCGAATTGTGAAAGAAGATTGATGACAAATGCTCACAAGAAGATTCGATACAAGATAAAAAATGAACGGAGAATCATTTGGTAAGAAAGAGAAGTAAACCTCAATTCCAACACAACAAAGAGTGCAAGGATTTGAGAGTTCTCTAACACAAGATGAAAGATTTAAATGGAAACAAATGCAAGAGATATAATCCAAAAAGGAAAAAAAAGATGCAAGTCCCTAAAGGAAATTGGAAAAGAATGGCGGACTGAAATGACATGAAAGAGAGATTACTTATAGAAACACTCTTCTAAAAGAAGCCAAGAGATCCTCATCAAGGACATGGACATTCACAAAATAGAAGGGTTTATTATAAAAGATACTACTCAATGAAGAAAAGAAATTGATGAATGATCAAAGAATTCCAACACCAAGGAGGAGGTCCCAATTAAAGATATATGCTTAAGATCCCCATTAGAGATGCTTGTTCCAATATGAGAGAAGGAAATTAAATATGAATACACATCGACAATCAATAAGA
This sequence comes from Cryptomeria japonica, assembly GCF_030272615.1. NCBI lineage: Eukaryota > Viridiplantae > Streptophyta > Pinopsida > Cupressales > Cupressaceae > Cryptomeria > Cryptomeria japonica. The sequence continues at coordinate 564,596,410 of NC_081413.1, forward strand.
AATCCTTGTAGAAGACACTACTTCACAAAGGGGAAATTTTAATCTTAAGAAGGAGAGATGTTTGAAATCACTCTTGCCCCCCATATATAGGGAGAAGATATGAGATATAAATAGGCTATTATGTTTCTTCCAAAAGTATGATTGCACGTGAAATTGTATCATCATGTATGACAATGAGCCCCCAATAAGTGAGCTACCAATGTCACATAATGATGAACAACATAATAGCCATTAATGTTATTTAAAGACATGATATATTGAATGAGATATTTGAATATGACATGTTAAATGCTCTACTATAAGTGAGATTAAAAAACATGTACAAGATGATGAATGTTAAAAATTCTTTAAAAAGAGAGAAGTTTATAGGAGAAGAATAGGCCACTAAATCATAATTTTCTTGCACACAAGAAATCTTAGGAGAGGGATAAGTGTAATTCATTAGGGCCTTATTCCTAGAAGAAGGGATTTTAGAATGAGTAGAAGATAAAGTCTCATAAGTAGGATTAGAAATCTCTTGAGGAGATTCATAAAGAGATTTGTTAATCACCAACATTTTCTTATGAGGGGGATGAGTGTTGAAGGAAGTAGAAGATGATTTAATTGAGGTGAGGTCATCATCACTACTAAATATAGCATTCACATTGAGAGATGGTATTTTAGATAATTTGGTAGGCTTAGAAGGATTATATCCAAGTCCAAATGAAGCTTCATGCATGTTGTGTTCTAAAGGAACTTCAATTCCTTGTTCATTTGCGCCACAACCATTGCCATCATAGCCACTCTTAGCTAAAATGTGAAAACCAGGACCATAAAGGGATGCCAAATTAGAAAGAGATGGTGATGCCTCATAGGTCTCCATGCTATATGAATTAGAGGAAGGATTTGAAGAAATATCTAAAGTAGAAGAAACCTCAAAATGGTTACTTAGTTGTTTAGACAAAGTGAGTTGCTCTTTGGGTTCCTCCTTAAATTTCTCCTTCTTAGTCTTAGATCCTTTTTGAGATACTCTATACTCTCCTACAAAAGTAGGGTTATAGTATAGAGATCCCCAATCATTATTTAAGAGCACTCTTTCGGGAGAAAATATATCCTTGGGAGGAGATTTCGATTGAGTAGAAGAATCATGAGTACTAGTGTTACCAAAATTTTGCACATGCTAAATTTGGTGGCCTAATGAGGCCTTGCTTTCATTCATATTGAAAAGTGTCAAGAAAATCAACAAATATCAGATACAGGAAAAGTAAAATACAACATGTGGGTTAAAATGTGGCTCCCACGAGGGTTGAGCCCAACATGCTGATGGAGATGGGTGTTACAAAGGTAAATAGATCACAGGCATATTCATGCTCCATTGCACTTTCAAGAATGGCGTGGCTATTAAAACCTTCAGAAAAATTCATTTGGCAAGTGTATCGCCAAATCCCCTACATGGTGGAGCAGAGGGTATAAGATCAAGGCATTTGTTTTACCTGGGCGCCAAGTTGGGTTTACAAAAGAAACAAACTTTCAAGGGAAAGCATTTATCCCACATTGGCAGTGCAGAGGAAATCCATCACATTTAAAGGCAAAGCCACATATATCCTTAGTGTCAAAGCTTACGGGCTTTTGACAAGGAGCGGCTCAGCGTTGGTGGGTCCCCTGCATGCATGCGCATATCAAGGCACCTGAATTTTGTAGCAGAAGGGCAAATTAACTAGTGAGCAAGTCAGAAAGATCAACGGTGATCAAGAAAGATCCGACGGTGGTCGCTATATCGTGATAGAAAGATGCCCGCCGAATACTCCCCGCGACTTGGTGACAAAGAACGTGCCAAAAAGAGGAGGTTAAAGGGCATGCATATCAAGAAAGATCGGATGGTGGAGTGAGATTTTGGGGCTATCCATGACTGTCATTGTACCATGGTTGTGAAGTGCCCGGAATAAATACCCTAGTGAATGGCTAGGTGGTAGACAGGTCGCGCCTAGATGGTGGCCAGCTGGATGCGTAGACAAACCAGAGAGTGACTTATCGAACAGAACTTGGCATCGATGGATCTCTAAAAGGATTCACTGAAAGCATCGATTCCATCGATGTAAAGTACATCGAAGAAATCAGAATTGATCCCGTCGATAAAATAAAAGGTATCGATGAAACTAAGGTATCGATGAGACATGTGAGCAGTTCGCCGAGGGAGGAAGTTTGGACGAAAGAATAATATCGAACGAACCAAGGCAGGCCCAAGTCCAGTGGCAGGTCCAAGTGGTGAGACATGTGGATCCATGGGTGAAATAGAGGCTGACACAATGGCAAGGGTCTGTAGACGAGTGACTCAAAAGTGGGCCCGTTTTGAAGGTTAAAGTGGTTAAAAAGCAAACAGGTTCCTGAAGATCTAGTGGTTGTCACTGTACCGCAATGAAAAGGTACCTGAATGTTAATCCTCGCGACATAGCGATAAGTTGTTAGCAGTCCTGACGGTTGAATGGTAATCTATCATGTGCTGACGGTTAATGCATGCGGTTAAATCAAATGGTCAGGTAACCTATAGCGTCCAGGTGAACTCAACATGAAATGATGAGAAGTCATCAATTTTGGAGGAGTTTTTCTTTTAGTTAGAGTTCTGATTGGTGGAGAGATGACAACACATATTTTTGGGAGCCAAAATTCATTTTTGAATTTTTAAAGCTTACTTGTATAAGGGACATTTTGTCACTTATTTATCTAGTTCTAGAGTTTGTACTTGTTCAGAAGCAGAGATCCTTGCTCTTGTAACTCATTACTTATGAGTATTTTCAGATTTCTCATGAGTAATATTCAGATTTTTGTAAGCAGTTCTACAGATTTTGATTGCAGATAGCTCTTGATTCTCGATAAAGAAGTTGTTTTCCCTCTCATTATTCTTGGTTTTTCAATTGTTGTTTGTGAATTTTATGGTAAAATATTGTTTTATCATTTTGTTTCATCTAATTCCTTCAAAGTTGAATGCTAAGAATGTTATGTCATAGTGTAGGTCTATGTTAGTGTTTTCGTTCTTTTGCATCAAAACTATGAAAACCTCATTGTTCTCCTTTTTGTATACATCTGAAAGTCAGAGCCTTTCATAAGAATTGCTTTTGCAGGCATAAGTAGTAGAGTTGTGAGATTGTATAGCTTCAATACTTGAGCATTTTTGTGAGTTTGTAAGCATTTTAGATCATTTCAGTCATTGGTGGATCACCTTTTTAGCAATAGTTTCATTTTATGCATATCCTTCTATCCCTTTTCCAAGTCAATTTCAAGTTAGTATTAGGTGATCGAATAGGAAGCCGACCTATAATCCAGAGGTCTTCTCTCATAATAGGATACCCACAGCCTCAGAGTAGTCCAATGTGTCACTGAATTGCAAGAATTTCAAGCTTGCATCAGGTGCAAATCCTAGTGAAGGAACAAGATCATTAAAGGAAGTAGATGTATTTGAAGAAGTAGAAGGATTGGGAGAAGAATGGGAAGTAGTTGAACAAGAAGATCCAAATTTTAATTTGGTTCTTGAAGATTGGTATCACCTAATAAGGTGTTGTAGTGTCATAAATTTGCGACCCTAGCAATTTTCGACCGCATTAGGGTCCTCATGCATGTGAAATCGAATCCCCTAGCCTGATCGGAGACTGAAGACTACTCAACCCTTGGAATCTGCTTCTCCCTTGGCCTCCGTACCACCCTCTCTGCACTCTGCCCTGGAGAAAGGGACAGGACAGGGGTGTGGCACCCCTATCTTGCTGGCATATGTGTAGAGAATGTTGACATGATGATATTGTATGTTGTCATTGATGTCAATATGATGAAGAGTGAACCAATATATTGAAGTAAGCACTTGCAAGAGAACCAGTATATGTGAAAAAAGTGAAGCGGTATGGCTATCCAAGTGAACCGGTATGTTGAAATGTGAACCAGTATATGTGACAAAGTGAAGCGGTATGTTTGTCCAAGTGAACCGGTATGACGAAATGTGAACCAATATATGGAATGTTTTGTATCAAGGTTTCATATGGTATGACTACCGGTTGGTAGTCTTAGCTTCAGGGTTTCCGGTTGAAGTGTTCTATGCCTATGAGATTCAACCGATGACATTATTTGTTATGCTAGCATTGCAATGAAGAATAGATTGTGTTGCCACGTTAGCCCTATGCACGTGAAGGATCTTGCATGAAGGAGATTGATCCTATCTACCTTAGGAATGTGTGAAGTCTCTGTAAATAGTGGAGAACACATGATGGGTTATCAACCTCTAGGAAGCGGTGAAGAATGAATGATGGAAAACATCTTGAGATCCGTTCAAGACTGTTGTAATCAATGCAATATGATCAACGGTTAGGATTGAACCATTTGAATTTCTTAACCTAAATGTTTAGGGTTTAGGGTTTATGCTATCGACCTATCTATTTCCTATAAGGTCGATGTTGTTTTTCATGTTGAGGTTGTTGGCAAATGTTTTTTGTGTATCTAAGTGCAAAGATACGTGATTCTTGCCAGACCAGATATGAGAATAGATAACTGCAAAGTGTGAGTGCAGAAGGAAGAAACTGAAGCGAATCTGCATTGGCATTGAGTGCTGTTACCAGATCATTGTAAAACCTGTTGACCTCTAAACACTTCAACAGTTGGAAAATCCCTTAACAAGGTAGCTTTAACTGGCTTGCTGTAAATCCTTTAACAGGGTGACTCAAAATCATTGAGTTCTAAAAATCCTCTATCAAGGTAACCTTTAACAAGGTTCAACCCTTAACCGGTTATTTTAGCCATCCCTTAACCGGGTGATCCCTAGTAGGATCGGTTCCTAACAAAACCCATTGTAAAGTGTTTAACTGGACTAGGCTCCTAACAAATCGGACTTCAAAAGGGTTCAAAGAACAACTTGTGGGTATTCATCCCCACTGTGGTTTTTCCTAGTTGGGTTTCCACGTGAAAAATATGTGTGTTATGTGTGATGCTTTTCATATGATGCTTTGTTATTCTCTGTTAAGTAGTAAAGCATGTTGAACCTGTAAGTCTTTACATTCCTATTAAAGTATTACTAGAGTATGCATATGGGTGAAGTGGAAATAAGATGTTAGATTGTGTGGAAAGCTGAGTTATCAGTTTATATCTTTCACTGTGCTTAACCGGTAGTAATCTGGTTTAGGCTGATGTTATTGGGTTCTCAGTCTAACTGGTTCAAGGAAAACTATTTTTATCAGTACTAATTCACCCCCCTCTCAGTACCGATTTGGTACTAATTGGTCCTCATTGATTTATCAATTGGTATCAGAGCATCCTCCAGGTCCTCTATGGTGTAAGCTTAACTGCTTGAGGTAAATATCCTACTCTAATGATGAAGAGGGAAGGTCTAAAGTTCAATAGAGACAACTTTAAAATATGGAAGGACAGAATGAAGATATACATCAGAAGCATGGGTTCTCAACATTGGAGCTATGTTGAGAATGCTTATGTTATCCCTACCGGTACTCTCACCGATGATCAAAAGAGAGAGATTCAGGAGAATGGGCAAGTCATGGAAGCCCTAATTAGCAGTTTATCTAACATTGAGTTTATTGATGTTCATGACAAAGAGAATCCCAAAGAAGTATGGTATGCCCTTGAGAATATCTATGGCGGTGATGAGCATGTTAAACAAGCTAAGGAAGAAAGCATTAGGGGAAAGTTTGAAGACATGTGGATGGTTGAAGGAGAGACCATTCAACAATATGGAATAAGAATATAAACTGTTGTTGGAGATATCAAGAGTGCAGGTGGTAAAATGGAAGATTCCACTATTGTTAGCAAAGTTTTGAGATCCTTATTATCGGTCTATGTAATAAGGGTTGCTGCTATTTAGGAGTTGAGGTTTGTAGACAAGACAAAGGTATCCCTAGACTCCATCATTGCAAAGTTAACAACTTATGAGCTAAACAATTATGATGGCGGCATTCAGAAGACTGAATCAACCTTTAGAGCATCTGCTGCACCATCTAGAAAACGCAAAGAAGCTAGTACCAGTGGTGAACCAAGACAAAGTAGAGAAATGGATGATGAGGAGATCCTGATGGAATTTGAAGCTCTTCTTGCCAAGAGACTTCCCAAGGGAACTGGTAAATACAGAGGTAAGCTTCCTTTGAAATGCTTTTCTTGTAACTGGATAGGACACATTGCTATAAACTGCCCTAATGGTGACAACAAGGATAAACCAGAGAGGTTCAAGAAGTTCAAAGGAGGAAACCAGAGAAACTATTTTGTAGTAGTTGATGAAGGTGTCAGTGATGAGGAATCAGAAGATGAAGAGAATGAAGATATTGTGTTTGTTGCAGTCAAGGAAGATGTATCAGACAAGAAGGCTCTTGTCTCCCACTTTGATAATTCCAATGAGTGGATTAGTGATAGTGGCTGTTCTCATCATATGACTGGTGACCAAAGTAAGTTTCTATCTCTGGAAGAGTATGATGGTGGTGTGGTTCATTTTGGTAATGATGCACCATGTATGGTAAAAGGAAGAGGGTCCGTCTCTTTGAATGGAAGAAGCAGTGTTAACAATGTGTATTGGGTAGAAGGTCTCAGGCACAACCTTTTGAGTGTTTCTCAATTGAATGATAATGGATTCACTCTGGAATTCAGAAATGGAGTGTACAAAATCAAGGGAAAGAATGGTGAACTGATGGCTACCGGTATGCAGACCAAAGGTAACCTATTTTAGCTAAATGCTAATGTTAGTACATGTCTTATGGCTAAGTTTGAGGATAGCTAGATATGGCATAGGAGACTTTGCCATGTAAACTTTGACAATATTGTGAAGGCTAGTAAGATCAAGGTAGTTAGAGGATTGCCTATGCTGGGCAAACTGGAGAATCCTTTGTGCAGAGAGTGTCAACAAGGGAAAATGTCTTCCTCAATCTTCAAAGGTAAACCTTTCACTACAGACAATTTACTTGATCTTGTGCATATTGATTTGTGTGGTCCTATGAAAACTAGGAGTGTGTAGGGAGATAGGTATTTTATGATTCTTACTGATGATTGCTCAAGAATGATGTGGTTCACATTCTTGAAGGACAAATCTGAAGCTTTTGGAAATTTCAAAGCCTTCAAAGCACTTGTAGAAAAAGAAAGCGGTAAGAGAATTAAGTGCTTAAGAACTGATCAAGGAGGAGAATTCACTTCCGGTGAATTCAACCAATACTATGAAGAGAATGGCATCAAGAGGAAACTGTCTACCCCCCAGACTCCATAGCAGAATGACCTAGTAGAGAGAAACAACCAGACTATGGTTGAAGCAACTAGAAGTATGTTGATCCAAGGAAAGGTTTCTCACACCTTTTGGCGAGAAGCGATGAGCACTGTAGTCTACACAATGAACTGGGTACTCATCAAAAAGGGTAAGGACAAAACACCTTATGAGTATTGGACCAGTAAGACACTAGTGGTAAGCTACTTCAGAGTGTTTGGTAGTAGATGCTATATCAAGAGGAGTGAACATCAGAGAAAGTTTGATGCTAAATGTGATGAGGGAATATTCCTAGGGTATTCCACAAAGAGGAAAGCTCTCAAATGTTTCAACAATAGGACTCAGAGAATTGTTGAAAGCATCAATGTTAGAGTTGATGAAACCTCTGAGAAATTTGAGGAAACCGACAGTGAGCAAGTAGGAGATGAACCGGTAGTAACCTTCTGGGAACCGATTGCAAAATAGCCAAGCACCAGTAATAGTGCTCCTACACTGGTGGATGCTGATGCTGATGAAGATGAGGATGAAGAAGAAAAGCAAGAGGAAACAACTAAGATCATTCCGAGGTATGTAAAGCTGAATCATGATCCAAAGCAGATCATAGGAGACAAGGATGCAGGAACTCTTACAAGAAGAAAGATCAGAGAAAACTCTTGCATGATCTCTAAATTTGAGCCTAAAACATTCATGGAGGCACATAAAGATGAAGACTGGATCAAGACAATGGAAGAGGAACTTGACCAAATAGAAAAGAATGGTACATGGTCTTTGGTACCCAGACCAGAGCATAAAAATATCATTGGAACCAAATGGGTCTTCAGAAATAAACTGAATGAGGATGGCACAGTGGTAAAGAACAAAGCCAAATTGGTGTGTAAAGGATATGCCCAAGAAGAAGGAGAAGACTATGGAGAAACCTTTTCTCCAGTAGCCAGATTGGAAGGAGTTCGTATGCTTCTTGCATATGCAACATTCAAGGGATTCAAAGTATATCAAATGGATGTAAAGTCTGCATTCTTGAAAAGAATACTAGAAGAGGAGGTGTCTATAGAGCAACCAGATGGGTTTGCCCTATCAGAAGACAGTGACATGGTGTGTAGGCTACATAAGGCCTTGTATGGACTAAAGCAGGCACCTAGAGCATGGTATGAACGCTTGCACTCCCATCTTGTGAAGATTGGATTTGAGAGAACAAGTGAGGATAGTAATATCTAGCTGAAGTCAGAAGGAGACCAGATTCTGATATGTGAGGTATTTGTTGATGACATAATATTTGGAGAAGATGACAAGATGAGTCATGATTTTGCAGATAAGATGAAAAAGGAGTTTGAGATGTCACTTATAGGGGAGATTAAGTTCTTCATTGGACTACATATTCAACAAATGAAAGATGGAATCTTTATCACTCAGTCCAAATATGTCAAAGAGGTGTTGAAGACCTTTGGTATGGAAGACAACAAACTAGTTGGTACACCAATGGTGACCGGTTGTAAATTGTCCAAAGAGGATGACTTAGGGTTGGTAAATGAGAAGGAATACTGATCAATGATTGGTAAATTACACTATGTATTACATAGAAGATCAGACATTGCACATGTAGTGGACATTGCTGCACAGTTCTAGAAAAGCCCAAGAGAATCCCATTTGGTAGCAGTCAAGCGGATTCTGAGATATCTGAAGGGAACTATTGACTATGGATTATGGTATCCATACAGTAATGATTTCAACTTGAAAGTGTTTACAGATGCTAACTGAGCTAGTAATGTGGATGATCGGAAGAGCACAACTGATGGTGCATTCTTTCTTGGTGGAAGACTAGTCTCATGGATGAGTAAGAAATAGAGCTGTATCTCTCAGTCTACAACAGAAGCAGAGTATGTTGCAGCATTTATGAACTGCACCCAGACAATTTGGATGAAGCATGTATTAAATGGCTTCAAAGTTCCTGTATCTGAACCGGTAAGTATATTTTGTGACAACACAAGTGCGATTAACATCTCCAAGAATCGGGTTTTACATTCTAGAACCAAGCACTTTGAGCTTAAATATCATTTCTTAAGGGAGAAGGTTCAGAACAAAGAAGTTGTACTGGAACATGTTTCTAGTAAGGAGCAGTTAGCAGACATATTCACCAAGCCTCTACCAAAGGCTACCTTTACCTATTTGAGAGGTGAATTAGGGGTGCTGCCCCTTCAAGATGTGAACTAAAGGTGTGTGCTCCACATCAGCCAGGACTTACATTGATATATTTTTCTCATGATTGGTGTGTTGAAGGATGCTACTCCTTAGGGGAAGCAACATAGTAGAACATAGATGTTTATGCCTTCACTTTGGCATTGTTGTCAAAGGGGGAGACGATGTGAAGTGGAGAAGATATTTGCAGTATTGGGGAAAAGATGTGAAGCTCAGAGATATCTTTGTATATTGCCATCAATGCCAAAGGGGGAGATTGTTGGCATATGTGTAGAGTATGTTGACATGATGATATTGTATGTTGTCATTGATGTCAATATGATGAAGAGTGAACTGGTATATTGAAGTAAGCACTTGCAAGAGAACCGATATATGTGTAAAAAGTGAAGTAGTATGGCTGTCCAAGTGAACCGGTATGTTGAAATGTGAACCGGTATATGTGACAAAGTGAAGCGGTATGTTGTCCAAGTGAACCGGTATGATGAAATGTGAAGCGGTATATGGAATTTTTTGTATCAAGGTTTCATATGGTATGACTACCGGTTGGTAGTCTTAGCTTCAAGGTTTCTGGTTGAAGTGTTCTATGCCTATGAGATTCAATTGATGACATTGTGTGTTGTGCTAGCATTGCAATGAAGAAAAAATTGTGTTGCCACGTTAGCCTTGTGTGCATGAAGGATATTGCATGAAGGAGATTGATCCTATCTACCTCAGGAATGTGCGAAGTCTTTGTAAACGGTGGAGAATGCGTGATGGGTTATCAGCCTCCAGGAAGCGGTGAAGAATGAATGATGGAAAACATCTTGAGATCTGTTCAAGACTATTGTAATCAATGCAATATGATCAACAGTTAGGATTGAACCGACTGAATTGCTTAACCTAAATGTTTAGGGTTTAGGGTTTATGCTACTGACCTATCTATTTCCTATAAGATCAATGTTGTTTTTCATGTTGAGGTTGTTGGAAAATGTTTCGTGTGTATCTAAGTGTAAAGATACATGATTCTTGCTTGACCAGATATGAGAATAGATACCTGCAGAGTGTGAGTGCAGAAGGAAGAAACTGAAGCGTATCTGTATTGGCATTGAGTGCTATTACCAGATCATTGTAAAACCGGTTGACCTCTAACCACTTCAACAGTTGGAAAATCCCTTAACAAGGTAGCTTTAACCAGCTTGCTGTAAATCCTTTAACAGGGTGACTCAAAATCATTGAGTTCTAAAAATCCTCTAACAAGGTAACCTTTAACAGGGTTTAACCCTTAACCGGGTATTTTAGCCATCCCTTAACCGGTTGATCCCTAGTAGGATTGGTTCCTAACAGAACCTATTGTAAAGTCTTTAACTAGACTAGGGTCCTAACAAAGTGGACTTCAAAAGGGTTCAAAGAACAACTTGTGGGTATTCATCCCCACCGTGGTTTTTCCCAGTTGGGTTTCCACATGAAAAATATGTGTGTTATGTGTGATGCTTTTCATATGATGCTTTGTTATTCTTTGTTAAGCGGTAAAGCATGTTGAACTTGTAAGTCTTTACATTCCTGTTCAAGTATTACTAGTGTATGCATATGGGTGAAGTGGAAATAAGATGTTAGATTGTGTGGAAAGCTGAGTTACCGGTTTATGTCTTTCACTGTGCTTAACCACCAGTAATTTGGTTTAGACCAATGTTATTGCTTGCCAGTCAAAGGGAAGGGTTCTCAGTCTAACCAGTTCAAGAAAAACTATTTTTATCAGTACTGATTCACCCCCCCTCTTAGTACCAGTTTGGTACTAACTGGTCCTCATTGATTTATCATATCCCTGCCCTATTTTGGGGCAGGACCCTTTCTTGGGCTTGCATTGTAGGTTGTGTAGTGAGCGGGAAAACTTCCTTGATGCCGACCTGTGAGAAAAATCAATTTCATAACCCTAATTGACATGTATTTAAGTTGCATTTTCCCTCTCATTTGCAAAAAAGGGGGGAATAAGTTCAATAAGGTGAAAATTTGTGATCAAGTGTTCAAGAGCATTCAAGCATCCCTTTCAATCATTGAGCATCTAAAGTGTCCCTTTAGGGATAGGTGTTGCATTCAAGTCAAGGATTGAACCATTGAAGAGGAGATTGATTCCAACATTTAATTCCACACAAGAATTTCTATCAACATTTATATCACAACCTCCCTTGAGGTGATTTACATTTCAGTCTTTCATTTACATTTACTTGCAAGTAATTTCTTTCATTACTTTGTTAATTCCAAAATTGGGGTTTGACTTGAAGGCAAACCCCCAATCCCAACCCCTTTTCCTCTTTTTTCTGTGTAGGTTGCAAGTAGGCTGCTGTACTTTTGGATTTGGACTCCATTTGTAGAGGTGGAAAAACCCTTTTCATTTCACGGTTTTTTCGGAGGATTGTGTACATTTCTGCCACAGTTTGGGCAACTTTTCCTTAAATTCGTAGGGAGACTTCATCTCGACATATTACTGCCACTTCATCCTATACTCCGATCTCAAGTTATAATCAGTTCTTTGTCACTTTGTCACTTAGTCTCTATACATAATTCAATCAATTCCTTTCCATTTCAAATAGAAGAGGGGATTAACTTATCATTCCCATTTCATTCAGAATTCTATCTTCTTCTTTGGAGGTTGAATCTAGTAAGTTTTCCTCCCCTCTTCGAATGTAATGCATGAAAAGTATCTGAAGGGAAATCTGTAGTGAAACTCTCCTCTCCTTGGAGGGAAATGGTAGTTTTTCTCTTGATCTCTCATTCACACATTTTTCACCCACCATTACATCTTGGTGACATTACATTTTGGTGAACCCAACATCTTACATGCTTTCCTTTGAACAAAATTGCATATTTTTCATTTGCAAGTTTCAAATTTCTATATAATTAGTGGTTAAATCATTAAAAACCCTAGTTTTTAAAATTACAATTGAACTTGTGATTTGTAAAAATTGCTTGTGGTTATCTTAGATCTGAAAATTATTTTGTTTGTCAAAATCAATTTCCTCATTGCCTTGTTCAATTTGCAAAACAAATTTACAAAATTAAGCGGTTACTTGTTAAAACCCTAATTTTCAAAAATCATCTTGAACTGGTGCAAAAATTGGATTTTTATTTAATTTTCAGATTTCTGATTGTTCTTAGACTTGTTTTCATTCCTACAATTCAAATTTTCAATTTCCCTCCTTTTTCCCAAAATTTAAATTTCAAAATTAAGTGGTAAGGTCATAAAACCCTAATTTTTAAATTTAATTGGATTTTGTGCAAATTTCAACTAATTTCATCCAAATTCAGGTTTCTAAACATTTTTCAAGGTGTCCCTATCCATTAGTTTTAACATTTTTTAAATTTTCAATTCAATTCCTCTTTTTCTTCAAAACCCTAATAGGGTCCTATTTTTACATTTGAAGCTTCATTTTGCCTATCTCAAAATCGTAAAATTTGCCAATATTTTGGGGTTAGCTTTGAAATCATTGTAATATTCATCCCTGAAAAATTTCAAAAAAAGTTGGTCAGAACCATATGCATTCCCGCCACGGTCCTCAGCTTTTTTTCTGAAATTTTGAGAAACTATTATGAGTATATTTAATAGCCTAAATCCAGAAGATTGGTTGTTTTTGTTGATTTTTGATCTCTCTAGAATTGAAAATACCTCAAAAATTCAACATTTCAAATTTGAAGAATTTTTTTAAAATTAAGAGGTTAATTATAGTCTACCCTGATTTTAAAAATTTTGGTTTTACAATTAAGTGTTATTCCCTTGGCCTTAATTTTAAAATTCCAATTTTCTTTCATTTTCGGAAATTGTGTCATCCTCTTCTTCCAACAAAGTTCAAATTGTTTAATCAGTATTTTCTTACATTTTGCATTAATCAATTTTGTATGCTTTTTTCCAAAATTTAAAATTCAAATTTTCCCTCTAGTGCATGAGTTTCACCACTATTAGTCCTACCTATACTATCCCCGTTAGACGAAGCATTAGAATTAAGACCTCCCAAGGTTTGATTATAAGGAGATGGAGCCTAATTTGGGTGACTTCTTTAATGAGGACAATGCTAATTCTTCCCATCCTAATCATGTTCCTATTCACCCCATTGATGAATCCCATGATGAAGAAGAAGCTTTAACTAGGGTCTCTATAGATCAACTTTCCACATTGGACAATCAATTTGATAACTTTCAACAATAGATGTCGCAAGAGTACCCTAATAGTGAAGCTCTTCCATTAATTGAAGGCCTTAAGCACCTGATTCAAAGTGATAAGAATGGAATTGATATATTGCATGTCATTGTACATATTGTTGATTCTAATTTCATGCCTATCACGAGTTGTGCCGAAACCCTAGGTTATTCACAACCTTCAACGCAAGTCAATCCTTCTATTCCTTCGACTACTTTTATAACTAGTATTCCTACTTTTACCTCCAACATCATATCTACATCAACTCAAAATGTCATTCCTAAAACCATTGGTCATGGGGGCAATCCCTCTTCTTCATTTAATCCTCCATCTTTACCTATGTATTCCATAAGTATTCCTATTATTCCTCAACCAATCAATGTGACACAAGGGGGCAATTCCTTCAAAACCTTTGTTCCTCCTTTAAGTGTCCCTTTTCCTACCCAATCATCACCTATTCCTACTTATCATAATTTCCCACCACTTTATTCTCAATCCATGCCTTCCTTCAATAAAATCACACCACCTTCTCAATCAACTATGCCTAACATCAATTCTTCTACCGAAGTGATAATTAACAATCTTGCTCAAACTGTGTCTTCCTTACAACAAAAAATTGCTTCTATGTGTCAATCCAAGATTAGTGTGCCCACCTTTGATGTTACGAGCCCACTTTCTCTTCATATTGTTAAAGTCATGCCACCTAAACATGTCAAGGTCCCTCAATTAGAACTCTATAATGGAAAAGGTGATCCTCTTACGCATGTCAAAATATTTCAAACCTTGTGTACCATTTTGCATATGATAAAAAATTGCTTGCAAAATTGTTTACAAGAACACTAAGAGATAAGGCTTTACAATGGTATTGCTCTTTGCCTTCTTATTCTATCACTTCTTTTCAACAACTGGTAAATGCTTTCATCCAACAATTTCAAAACAACATTGGTTCTAAAATCACTTTAATTGATTAAATGCATTGTAAACAAGGTGTTAAAGAAAAAGTGACTAATTTCATTGGTAGATATAAGCATTTGTGTGCTCAAATTTCTTTTCATGTACCTGATAATGATGTTCAAAAAATTTTCATTACTAATTTGCAAAAAGATATCAGGGAAAAGCTTCTTTTGTCTAAGTTTATGTCCTTTCCATAGTTGTGCGCAACACTCCACAATTATCAGTTGGCTGTGAGTCAAATGGAGCAATCCACTCCTATGGATGTGAGTGATAAGGGGGAGAGTGTTCAACAACCATTTGCAAAGTTCAAACCAACAAAAATATTCATCAAGTTCAATGATACAATCAACAACAACAATGTGAATGCTACAACAAGTGTGGCTTCCCTAAAGGAAAACAACACAACTAGGCAACTAAAGGGTGATTTTTTTTTACATTAAGTGCATTAATTATAACAATTGCACGTTCAATAACACAACGAAAGTCTAACACATGATTTCCTGAGAGTTACCAATGAAGATTAATTTGTAGATTATATTAACATCATGGTTAATCCAATTGTTCAATTAATTAGGGAAATTAAATGCATAAATTTAAAACATACTCATACATCTAATTTCCATAATGAAAGAATTAAAGTAATCAAATGCATTTATTTCCCCATAGATCATATATACAAAAGATTAAAGCAACCAAATCTAACATACATTCCATTGATATAATATTACAATATCCATAAATACATGGCTTCCAAAAATACCACAGATTACAAAGTTACAATGTCAAGGTTACATAATTGTTTGATACAATGACCACAAGGTTTCAATTGAACAATGATCATGAACACGAGTTGGTACATGAACCACGAACCAAGAAATAGTAGCGAAGCCTTTCCTTGCCTGAAGATACAATCCGGAACATCCGATGGGAAGTGGCACTACCACCCGACCATGTGATCTCAAAATGGAACCACCCCATTGTGCTAGGAGATAGTAGAAGACTCTCAAGCAAGCAAAATAAGACAAGTATGATAGAACTACATGACTTTGCAAACATCCATGTGACTCAACTCACAAACACTAGTGACTCTAAGGAGAGAGTGTCATTGCATGGCTTAAGGTGGTTACCCTAGGTAGGCCTCCATAGGTCCTAACCCCCATCCTGGGTTATCCTGGTAACCTCTCCCGAACTCCCAACTCCATCTAAGCATCATGCGAACCCTACCAATCCTTTCGCGAAGACAAGGTGGTAGGTTTGCTATTCCAGGCCTTCTCACCACATCTTGAGCCTATACAAGAACTCAACCATGTGTGAGACACATTATCTTAGTTTAATATTTTAGCTACCCACCCCCTAATAAATTATTAGGTTATCACTTCTTAACTAACTTTCGAGGGGTTATCCTGCCATCCTCTTTGGGCATGGCCCCCGCTTGAAAGCCACTCTCTCTCAAAGGACACTAACATGAAAGGTCTCTCTACGAAAACTCTATGGCAAAACTGATAACCATATCTAATCTTAACAAACTACAGGTGAAGGATACACAATCACTAACCTAGGATTGACCATTTGGAAACATATCACACAATGGCTCGCATCACAGGGTTATACAATGACACCTGACTAATGGGTAAAAACAACCTTAGTAACAAGAAAACAACTCAAATTAGATTTACAACAAAATATGCTTTTACCAGAGAATACCCTTTATTCTAAAGATTCCATAACAAGCAATCTTTTTAAAACAGTAAAAAGCATTAATTACTTGCAAATACAGATATTCAGAAAAATAGAAAATACACCTCATTGATAAAAGAAAAGCAGAATTGTCATTTGATCAACAAGGCTAAATTAAGCACATAAAAATTAACCTTCTTAAGTATTCCCAAGAATAAATATATAATCTAAAAATATAAGTTTTTCTGGAAATAACCAAATTCTGAATTAATTATATATATATATATATATATATATATATATATATATATATATATATATATATATATATATATATATATATATATATATATATATATACTTAAAAACTAAATAATACTTAAATGATATAATACCCAAAATTTTAAAAACTTACATATCATAAATTAATTAAAAACTGAACTCTGCAAAAATTACCGAAGGCACGCAAACCAGGGAGTGGGTTTATTGTGTTCTGGCAAATTTAATTTGCTACCCTATGGTAGCATGTACTACCATAGATAGTACTGCTACCTTACGATAGCAGGTACTATCGTCGGTAGCACTGCTACCTTGTGGTAGCAGCTACTACCGCCGGTAGTACTGATACCGTACGGTAGCATTGCTACCGTTGGTAGTAACTACTGACCCCCTCCCATAAACCCTTTATATATATATATATATATATATATATATAATTTAAAACTTAAATTTAATAAATGCCCAGATTTAAATACATAGATAAAAATTTCACGAACCCCCCCTTTTTTTTTCAAGGAAAATATTCATAAAGAATATATAAAATAAATATCAATTTTTTTTTACAGAATATAAAGATCCATTTTCACAGAAAATTAAAAGTCACATTTTCACAGGGATTAAAAAATTAAATTCCATAGGGATAAAAAGATTGATTTTCAACAGAAATAAAAATCAATGCATCCCTACTTACTCCATTTTTATTTACACAAATATCTTCCCTAATCCAATTATTTCTTCACCCAATTTTTAAAAAAAAATTCCTTCAACCAGGAAGAACGCAAAAATTGCATAACACACAGAGAAACTTTTTATGGAACAGAGGACGGTGAATCTGGCAAAATTTTGCCAGCATAACCCCCTACGATTTTCACAATACCAAAACTAAAACATACAAGAAAGAATCAATAAACATGAGAATCTCCACAATAGATATTGGAGATTCAAATAACTAAATTAATTTTATTTAAAGAAGACAAAAGAACACCAGACAAAGCAACCCAACCTGTGAAGCTTTCCTGGAAGATTCACGTGGATGAGCTTTGTCCTGCAACAAAGTTTCCAAGCCAATCCCTCTTACCAACAATCCTCTGATAATTTTTTCTTCAACAAAATATTGCTTCCAAAATAATTTTTTTCTTCCCAAAATCTCTGCCTCCTTCTCGTGACTCCCAAAAGAAAAAGATATATTCCCTTTTAACCTAAAATTTTAGGTTGCACATATTTTTCCCAAAAAACCTAATATTTAATTTTAGTAATAAAAGCAATTTTATTTTCTTTTCTAATTTCCATCAAAGGGATAAATTAACATGCAATAAGCAAAAATCATAACCTTTTTTCTTTTCTTTTATTTTCTCATGCAAATTAATTAATTTTCTAAAAAAAAGAAAATAAAGCAATACTTTAATTCTAATCTATTTTTATATTCATTTTTTTTTTTTAATTCATTTATTCATTTTTTATTTTTTTAAAATTCTAGGAACAATAAATGAAATTAATCTAATTTATTTTTCACTAAAATTTAAATAAGATATATTTATAATATAATGCAACTTGCAACTTAATTTAATAACTTATTTTAATTAATTAAATTTAAAATCTCAATGCATAAAATACATAATTCCCAAAATACCAACTATGAGATAACTCCATAAATTTAATTAAATAATCAAATCCACTAAACACACAAACTCAACAAACCCCAAGCAAAGACTCATAAAAAATCAAACAACAAAATATGAAGGCCGAACAAACTGACAGGACGACCAACTGACGACACTCACAAGAGTGTAACAGGGTAAAATAGGGTCAACTACTACCTCCTCCACTTCCATCGGACAAATATAAGACACGCTTAGACCTGTGAATCTAGGTGGAGACGATACCCTGTACCTACCTGGTACTTGTACCTGCAATATCCTGCATCACCGAACCACGCATGCATATATACAATATAGAAAACATGACATGCATACCGATGAAGGAAAATCACGACGTTCCCTGTCTCACTGGAGTGAGTGAAGGAAAATCTTCCCTTTGCATCCAATACACTCACAGACATGCAACATATAATTACACATTGCATAGATAAAGTAAAGTGTTAGTACATAGCAATAATCCATAAAATGCCATAAATCACAAGTATTGAAATACTGTTGCATCTCATATCCAGATAAAGCATGAAATAATGTCATATAAGTCTGAATAACACATCATAGTAATGTATCCATTGAAAGTAAGCAATAGTAAAATATGAGTCTAATGAGTTCAAACGAGGAGGGGTACTACAATCAAGTTCAATGATACAATCAACAACAAGAATGTGAATGCTACAACAGGTGTGCCTTCTATTTCTAAATTTTTCCAAAGAGAAAGACAGTTTACTCCTTTGAATGAATCTTTACATAGAATTATGTCTCAGTTGTTGCAAAGAAATGTTATCAAACTTCCTCCTATAAAACTAGTTGATCCTTCTAAACTTGCATCCCCTTATGTTGATAACAATTCATTTTGTCAATTTCATCGTTAGCCTGGTCATGATAGTGAGAAATATTTCGCATTGAAAAATAAGATTCAAGATTTAATTGATAGCAATACTATATCTGTGGCAGGTGTGAATGATAAAAAGAATAAATGAGTAGCTCCTCCTAATCAAAATCTTAAGATTTTCATTGATCCCTTGCCTTCTCATACCTTTAACGTTATTGAGATTGTGCCTAATTATTTCTCTTATGAGGAATTCACCTTTATGTCTCCGAACTTGGTAAATATGGTAGAAAAATAAGATACGCCTAGGATCCTTGTATTACATTTGACCCTAGTGAGACCATTAGAGCACCCGATGGCCCTTTATACATAGTTGCAAAGGTTAAGGATATTTCTTTCCATGGTGCCCTTATTGATCCCTCTTGCATGGTTAATGTCATCACTAAGGAGTATCTTTTCACTTTACGATTGCATAAACCAATATATGATGCTTCTAATGTGGTTGTAAATTTATTTGATGGATTCTCTTGTCCTACCATTGGCTCTATCACCCTTCTTGTTGAAGTTCATACTAAATACATGGATGTTGACTTTGTTATCATACCCTCTTCTGAGCAATTTCACGTGCAGTTGGGCTATCCTCGGCTATCTTCCATGAAGGCTATTGCTTCTCCAATCCACAATTGTCTAAAATTTCCTCACAATGAAGAAATCGTAACCATGAACCATAGCTTATTTCATCCATCCAAAAGAAGCCCCGGTTTTCCTATTGATTTCTTTTGGCCTAAACAATTTCAATCTCTTCCATCAAGGAGCGATGCACTTTTTCAATTTTATCAAAAATGGAAGAAAGATGATCTTATCCTTAAGTCAACTTAGTTCCCCAACACTTCACATTCCTATTTTATTCAAGATGCGTTTCTTCCCCTCACGGATAGAACTAAGCTCCCTCCTAAGGAATATCATCAACCTATTCCTATGGATGTGACTATACCTTCTCCCAAGAAAAACAACAATATTCTTCCTAAGGTTAGACATGTACCTCCTCCTCATGATGGACCTAGTTTCCTTCCTACACCTAATATTCCTCCTTTGTATAGTGTAGTTCCACCTCCTTCCTCTTATCAAGAGAAGAGGCCCGCTTCTCCTCTTGTTCAACCTAAAAGACCTCAACCTAAACCTTCAACTATCAAGGAGAGAAACATTCCTACTTTTTCAAGTGTCCCTCCTCCTTCTCAGCCTTCCACTAAGACTCGATGAAATCATTGTGCGAGAGAAAGCTAATGAAGACACTATGTTTGAGCTCATGAAGCTCTCCCTAAAAATACTCAATCTCCTTAGACTCCAACAGTTGACATGATTTGATGAATACTAAGAGTGGGGGTTGAATTAGTATACCAAAAAACACTACACTTAAACACTTAAACAGTTTAAAGATAAACCAGTAAAACAGCTTAATAGAAAGATCGGTTATCACACATGCAAACCAAAATGCAAATAAAGCATTCACCCACAAAAGCAATACAACCACAACACAAGATATTTGACGTGGAAACCCAAATGGGAAAAACCACGGTGAGATGGAACTCACAAGTCACTATCTGCATAATAGAAACTAGACTGGTTAAGGTCTTACAATGTTCTTCACCAGAACAGATCCTATTAGGAATCTCAATCTCTGTTAGGAGATAAGTCTGATTAAAGACTACCTTGCTAGAGGGTCAGTGCAAGAAGATGAGTCCACTTTTTGGCCAAAAAGTAGAAGTGTTTTCCCTGATTTTTAGATTTTGTCTTATTTGAGCTTAAATTTTGAAACACTTACAGATTGAATCTGGGAAAAAGTTAGTAATATAAAAGATAGCCCTCTGAGTGTACTTTTCAAATATGTAATTTATTTTAATACCCATATAATAAAAAATAACTTTTTGAATGGAGTTCTGAAAACTATGTTTTAAAAATGCCTATTTCAGGACCATACCATGCATGTGTATGACCCACACTTTTTGACACAATTAAAATTATTTTCTCAAACCATTTTGGGAAATGGTTTGTAACACACTGAAGATTGATGAACATATTTTTCTGTATTTTTTTTTCTAATGTTTTTTTTTTAATTAATTTTTTAATGGCCGTAATTATCTTTTTTAAAATTTGACGTGTACGACCCACATAATTTGATGTAAACTTAACATTTTTCTATTTTTATTTTTTAAATACAAAATAATTTTGTGTAGATTGATGACATATAATTTTTTTTCCAAAATTCTTTAAAATAAAAAAGTTATTAAATTAACAAAATTAGTTAATATTTCAAATTTATGGACCCAATTTAGTATAAATTAAATGAAAAATAGTTAAAATAATCAATTTTTAAATAAATTTACATATTTAAAATCTAGACAGTATAATCTGAAATGGGTTTTAATTTCGTATAAAAATTCTCCGATTAGAGGCACGTAAACTATTTCAGAAGTTCATATTTGTGCTTTCATTCATGGAGATTTGAATTTGCAGGTCCATGTCTCAGGTGTGGCCATCCCAGGCCTATCTAGGGCCTAATCCCGAGCCAAGTGGCGGGTTGTGGAATCAAATTCCACAAAATGGGCCCCCATTTTTAAACAAGGGCGATTTGTGGAAAAAAAAGGAAAAATGCGATTTAGAAACAGGGGCCTGTTTTTAAAAAACGGGCCCCTGTTTTGTTTAAAAGAAGGCCCTCGTTTTAGAACAAAATGGGGGCCCATTTATTTTTGCTTCGGACCCCCGTTACCTTTCGGCTTGGGAGCTCGAAGCATAAACGGGCCCCCGTTTATAAGAGCACATTTTTCAACGCGCGGACTTCCGCGAATTTGTGACTCATTACCTTGCACTTGCCCTAGAGGATTCTAAATTCATAGAGGTGGACCACCTTGTTAGAGGATTTTACAAAAGGCTTTTGGGCCTACCCGGTTAAGGGCTACAGACTTGTCAAAGATGTGAGTAATCAACAAGTGTTTGATCTATCTAATAGCACAGACTATTCAATTAGATCCTTGATAGCTCGTTCTTAATGCACTCCTGCATTACTTCAGTCTTCTACACATTCATATTCTTTTCCACTCCTCAACCACCTTAAACCCTAGCCACAACATAAACCCTTTCAGCAACAACCTAAAACCCTAGACATGATGTCCTTTTAAAGGAATATGATTTCATGTCGGTCCAATAGGATTACATTTCAATTTCCTAGGTTTAATGAATCTAGACATACTTAGTAACACGACACAAGAAGCACCGCTAGTGTGTCAGCACCGTCAAACAATTGGTGGATTGATAACTCATCACAAAATGCCAGTTGGTAACTCATCACAGAGTATTACCGGTTCATACAAAAATGAAGACTGGTCGAAATGTGTTATGCCGCTTTAATCCCTCGTACTGCTTGAGGTCAACATGCTGCTTTAGACCGGTAAACACATTCTGCAAAACATCAATAGTCTAATGACTATAATACAACATACTTGCAACATATCGGTTGAAACAAATACCGGTTGTGCTCTAACTCATACATATAAAGAGGATCTTAATGAAAGTGTGTGTCCATCAATGACAATCACAACATAAACATAAAAAATGCCAACAATCTCCCCCTTTGGCATTGATGGCAACACTTAGGAAATAAAATTTTGACATCTAAGTGTTTTACAACAAAATCATGCTTTACATCAAAATCATGCCATTAGCAAAATTGCTCCCCCTAAGCATATACACTATCCCTTAATCAATACAATGTATAACAATTTTGCATATAGAGCATAAACATTGAGATATCAGAGCATATAGCATATATCAAAGCATATAGAAAAATTTTAAATACCAGATACTTCTCCCCTATACTTCTCCAAAATAGAATACTTCTCCCCCTTTGCCAACAATGACAAAGTACCACTAAACAACCCTGTTTCCATTTGATATATAAAAATAATAAAAGTTTATGACAACAACGAATAGTACTTGTCAAAAACAGATTTATAGTCCTGCAAGAATTGCTTCATTGATAGAGACCAGGACTCAAGTAGGGAGGTGGCAACTTCTTTCTCTGTTTGCATCTAGGAGACTTGTTCTTCCATGGCATCAATAGTGCTCATCTCCTATGTAACTGTCAAGGCATCCAGGTTCAGATAACACGTCTGAAGAATTTGTAGACGTGGAAGTAAAACCAGTTGAAGCTCCTGCAAATCTCTAAATCGTGTGTTGATTTCTTGCTCCATTTTGGCTAACTGGATATGAAACCGGTGAATGGTTTGCCCATAAGTTGTGAAGGAATCATAGGGTGGCTTGAATGTGCTCAAGTAAGACTGTAAGTCTGTTTGAAGATTTTGCTTTTGAGCTAGCACACCATTGTAGAACAGATGGGGTTGGCAGATTTTGCTAAGTAGCAGATTTCCCTCATCCAAAGCGTCCCTTATATCTTTTTGGTCTTTCTACAATTCAGACCGGAGCTCATTCAACTTCTTTACCAGAGCAATGTTAAGAGATTTTTGATGCTCTTTCTTGACATTTGCCTCAACTTCTTCTTCTAGGCTTTGCACCTGATCATCCACTACTATGCATAGAAGCTTGAGTTTTGCTAGTGATGATTCAGTGTTGGGAAGATTTGTACTGGGTATCAAACCGGTAAGTGTGTCCATAGCCTCTTGAATTATATCTTTCTCCTTCTTTCTTTGGATGATTTCAAGGCACTCTTGAGAAACCTTGATGCTCTACATTAGCTCCGATTCACTTGCAGACTAGATATCTATAGGACTAGAGAGGTCAGCCGGTTTGGCTTGACTCTCGATTGCCTTCGAAGTCCCCATCTAGGTGCTCTTCGCCGCTTCTCCTACCTCTTCCGCTTTCTTCTTCTCCGCTTCTCTCCTCTTCTCTGCTTCCTTGTCCTCCTCAGCCTTTTTCTTTTCTACTTCCTTCTTCTTCTCCTATTCCTTATCTTCTTTTTCCTTCTTCTTCTTTTCATCTTCTAGCTTCTTTTTCTCCTCTTCATCCTCCTTCTGCTTCTCCTCTTCATCTTTCTTCTTCTTCTCCTCTTCAGCTTTCTTCTTCTTTTCCTCTTCATCCTTTTTCTGCTTCTCCTCTTCATCTTTCTTCTTCTTTTCCTCTTCAGCTTTCTTCTTCTTTTCCTCTTCATCCTTTTTCTTTTTCTCTTCTTCCTTCTTTTTCTGCTTCTCTTCTTCATATTTCTTCTTCTTCTCTTCTTCTTCCTTTTTTCGCTTCTCTTCTTCATCCTTCTTCCTCTTCTCTTCTTCTTCCTTTTTCCTCTGGTCGGCCTCTTTCTTTGCTGCTTCCTGACTATCCTCAGCTTTCTTCTCCTGTTCAACCTATTTCTCTTGACCTATTGCCTCAGATGGTATCTCCTGGGTAACATCTTCTCCGTCCAGGGCATCAACATCAATAGTGTCGACTGGTTCATCAACTAGATTTCCTTCATCATCAAATGATTCATCTGGTTTGGATATAGTCGATTCTTTCTCAGCTTGCCGGTTGGCTTCACCCAATCGATGCATCTTCAGAGCGTCTAGGGCGCAAGTGTGTGTATCCTTGAGCACTTCCTTACCTTTTCCTTCCAGTAACAGGAGTCTTCTTCTTCTCATGAAGAAAAGACCTTTGTACTTGTTCATTACATCGAACAATTTCGAATTTGATACATTAGGAAAGTGTTCAGCAAAAACTTTCTCTTATTTCCTATTCCCGCTCTATGGCAATGCACCATTTATTGTCTAAGGACTTATACAAAGAATCTAGTGTTTTAGATCTAATTTCTGAAGGGGACCGGTCATTAATACATAAATATTGAATTATTTATTTTTCCACCGCCTCCTTTTCATCATCATTAAAGTCATCAAAATAATCAACTAAATCATTCAATACTTTTCTCCTAATGTTTTTGATAGTTCTTTGACAATGTGTCAAATGTTTGTAGGAGGAGATATCTATATTTACCGGTGCTGAAGATGTCGATTCAGTCTTTGTCTTCTTTCTTGTGTGTCTCGCCTTCTTGGGCTTCTCCTCAGACACAGTTTCTTCTGAGTTCGGAGAGTTGCTTCTTGTCTTCCTCTTTCTCTAGAACACCTTAGCCGATACAGCTTCAGGTTTCTTTTTAGCTGGTGATCGCTTGGTCACTTTTGGAGTTGCAGTAGTAACCGGTGCTGATGCTGCAGGCACTGCCTTTGCCTTCTTCACTGCTAGTCCTTTCTCTTTCACTGCTGGTGGTTCCTCAGCCTGTGCTATCCTCTCCAGGTAGGTGTCGGTTCTCTTTGCCTTGGGATCAAGTGGTGAGGCAATAAGGGTAGAGGCATACCCTTCCAGCATGTCGTACATCACCTCATAGCCCATTGGCTCCACTTCTTCCATTCTAGGCTCAACAACCTCCATTATACATTTGTCTACTTAGATGGTGAAGCAGATATTGTCTTCATATTTCTTGACGATGTCTCCTGATATCCTCACTCTTTGGCTCATCTTCCTTTTGAACTCATCAAAATACTTGTTCAGAATATCAAGGTAACTGGTTCCAAGTGCTTCAATGCTTTCCTTGATTTGCTTGGTTACCGGTTGGTCCGCAGACCACTGAATGTCTCCCACTCTTGGGAAGTATCCTTGAAAGTAAAAGAACAACCCAACCAATAGTTGTCCAAACTTGAACCTCAGTGCATTATCTTGTTTGATTGATTTCAGGTTCAATAGGAGTTGCCTCTGCATACTGGTGCATAGGTCAAATGCTGCATCCTCCTTTATCATTCAATAAGTGGCATTTACTACTGCAGCAGATACAGAGTTGATTCTATTGGCTGAGAACATCCAGTAGCCTATCACCATGAAGGCATACTTAACAAGATCATCCTTGATTGAATTTACAGTCATGCCCCGTGAGTCACTCACTGAACCAGTGAGCTTGGACATCTCAATTTTGCTAACTGTCCTTAGGGCTGGTACTTCCCCTGTATTGCAGAAACTGGTGACTGCATGAATTGCCTGTGGCGTGATATCATGCATTCACTCCAAGTACATTTTGTCACCATGGACCCTGCTCAGAATAATCCTTATATGATCTTCTATGAAATCCTCTGGGAAGTAAACAACATTGTGGAGTTTCTTCTTCTCCAGAATACTATACTCCGGTTTGATCATCTTATCTTGTCCACAAAACGGACCTAGTTGGGAGTGGATGGCTAGAGACCCTAGGTCTTCAATCTTGCAATCTACGTACTCAGAAATTCCCTCTTCTGCTATCACTCCAGCCGGAACTTGTGATAGGGCATTATACTTTGACTTCCATTGAATAAAACTTTCAGACTCAATAGATGCACTAGAACTGGTATGAGATGCGGAAGCCATTGTAGAAATTTTAAGAACTCGAGAAATACCTTTTAAAACACGCGGATTTAGGGCTTTCTGATTCTCCTTTACTCCTCACTTTGTCGGTAGCTGAATCACCGCTTTGTGTTCTCCACTTGACTGTTTGCTATTTGAATTTGAATCTCCTTCGTGGTTTCTCAATTTCTCCAAATCTCTTCTCAAATCGCCTTTTTGTCATTCTGCTCTTTGAAAAACTTTTCTTCGCTTGAAAACTAATAGTGAGATGATTTCAAAAATGCTTTTAAACATAGTCCTCACATACCATCATTAATGCTCCTCCATTAGGGCATAAGCCCTAATTTGCCTTTTTTTTAACCGTTTCCAGTCTTCTGCCAAGTGACAAGTATCATATACCGGTTAAGGTCTTTTGCCAGTATAAACTGGGGGTTCAAAAACATTTTGTCGTTTTCTCCCCCTAAGCCTTTTGAAGCTTAGTTTGCTGGCTCTGATATTTCCACACTAGGTGCAGAAACCGGTTCCTCTTCCAGGTTTTGTTCATGCCCACTTGAACTATTTTAACATCAATTCCTCCTTCTGGAGTGACCGGTATATCATCAGATATACTCTTTCTGCTTCTGCAGAATCTTGCAATGTGATCTGGTTTGTTGCAGTGATAGCAAACCAATCCAGGTGCTCTCCAAGGTCCATTGTTCATGTTTCCATTCTTCCTTCTGCATGTTGCAGTAGTGTGACCATGACCATGATAGATCATACAATTTGCTCTCCATCCGATTGCCACTTGATAGCCATCGCTTCTTGGCTGATGATTGAAGACATTAAACTGGTTGTGATTTCGGTTCACAAAAGATTCAAGACCAACTCCTTGGGTCCTCTGAAGATATCTTCCAGTGTCATTCATGACAGACCTGCATTCAAATGCTCTATGCCCATACTTGTTGCATGCATAACAATGACCATTGAACTTATTAGATCTAGGTACATTGTTAATAAAGTAAGGAAAATTATTGTAGGCTTTGCTCCTACATACATTGGCAGTGTGTCCTTCTTTAAGACAGTTAAAGCAAATAGGTTTGAATTTTTGCTTACCTTTACCTTTGAATGCTAGTTGCTTCTTTGATGCTTCAGCATTTGTTCCTAAGGATTCTCCTTCCTCATGTCCAGAGAAACCAAGTCCATTGGTATTCTTTACCGGTCTAGCCGACTCAAGCTTTTTCTCTAGCTTGACAGTACTTTTGCTGAACTTAGCAAGTATTTCCTTTGACTCAGAGAGTTCTTTGGAAATAGCAGCATTTGTTTCTAACAGATTTTCATTCTCAAAGATGGCAGTGTTCAGTTCTCCTTGCATGTCTTTCTTTTCCACCTTGCTTGCATGGAGTTGAGCATTTAGGGCACTCATCTCTTGTTTTAACTTGGAGATCTCACAATCTCTTTCTTTCACTAGGTCTTCAGTTTTTCTCTAGTTCTCAAGCTCTTGACACATCCGGATAGTCAATCCTTCCAACTCCTTTCTCAGGTTGGAGTTTGATTCATTCAACTTATTTACTTCTGCAATTAGGGCTTCCATGTATGCTTCATCTACAGAACTATTTTCAGATAGCTCCATCAGCTTTTTTGCATGTTCTCTCCTTTTTGCTTGAGATTCCTTGTATTTGACCATAAGATCATCATAGGCTTGCTCAGATTGAGTGAGCCATTGAGTAAGTTCCCTCAAGGTGTATTCCCCCATATCTCTTTCCAAGTGGTTAAACTTATAGAAAGGTAGGCTCTGATACCAATTGATGAATACTAAGAGGGGGGGTGAATTAGTATACCAAAAAACACTGCACTTAAACACTTAAATAGTCTAAAGATAAACCGGTAAAACAGTTTAACAGACAGACCGGTTATCACACATGCAAACCAAAATGCAAATAAAGCATTCACCCACAAAAGCAATACAACCATAACACAAGATATTTGACGTGGAAACCCAAATGGGAAAAACCACGGTGAGATGGAACTTACAAGTCACTATCTGTAGAATAGAAACCAGACCGGTTAAGGTTAGACCAGTTAAGGTCTTACAATGTTCTTCACCAGAACAGATGCTGTTAGGAATCTCAATCCTTGTTAGGAGATAAGTCCGATTAAAGACTACCTTGCTAGAGGATTTTAGATTCATAGAGGTGGACCACCTTGTTAGAGGATTTTACAAAAGGCTTTTGGGCCTACTCAGTTAAGGGCTACAGACTTGTCAAAGATGTGAGTAATCAACAAGTGTTTGATCTATCTAATAGCATAGACTGCTCAGTTAGATCCTTGATAGCTCGTTCTTAATGCACTCCTGCATTACTTCAGTCTTCTACACATTCATATTCTTTTCCACTCCTCAACCACCTTAAACCCTAGCCACAACATAAACCCTTTCAACAATAACCTAAAACCCTAGACATGATGTCCTTTTAAAGGAATCTAATTTCACGTTGGTCCAATAGGATTACATTTCAATTTCCTAGGTTCAATGAATCTAGACATACTCAGTAACACAACACAAGAAGCACCATCAGTGTGTTGGCACCATCAAACAATCGGTGGATTGATAACTCATCACAAAATGTCGGTTGGTAACTCATCACAGAGTATTACCGGTTCATACAAAAAGCCGGTTGTCGGTTTGACAAAAATGAAGACTGGTTGAAATGTGTTATGTCGCTTTAATCCCTCGTACCACTTGAGGTCAACATGCTACTTTAGACCGGTAAACACATTCTGTAAAACATCAATAGTCTAATGACTATAATACAACATACTTGCAACATACCAGTTGAAACAAATACCGGTTGTGCTCTAACTCGTACATATAAAGAGGATCTTAATGCAAGTGTGTGTCCATCAATGACAATCACAACATAAACATAAAAAATGCCAACATGATTCCCTTTTCTCCTAAGAAAGATGTTCAACCTACATCTCCAAATCATAAGTTGCACAAAACATGTGATGGTTTTACTCCTATTCGTGTTCTTGCTCCTCTTTCTCTAAACTTTGATGAATAAATGAGTGAAAATTTTATTCATGATGGCAATACAACTCCTAATGCTACTGATAGTGAGTATGAATATGTTGATGTAGACAAGCATTTATCAACTGAATTTTCAAAAGCCCTAATCCCATCTCCTAGTGCTGAACAAAGTGACTTACCACATAAGCATAGTCCTTGTTTGGATCTTGTGATAGGTATATCTTTTTTGCTCGATGTCGCTCCTCTGGCGTGTTGCTCACCTTCCCGAAATAGTAATCAACTAGATCGGGAAGTGGATGTCGTGCTAGATTAGGAACATTAGCAACACAGATTTTCTCTCCCTCCTCTCTTGCTCTTTTGTGACCATTCTTCTATGTGTATCCTTGTTCTTCTATTGTTCCCTTAATGTCTACTTGGGGGCGATGCAAAGTATTGAGATATTTTTTTGGTCTCTTTCATGTTGACTCAAAAGACATCCTCTCTTCCCTTTCTTCTAAGGTAGTGTCCTTCTTTGGGGAATGACGATTATTATATGCACATATACATACATGATATACATGAGTTATCATACAGCATACTGACCCTGAGGAAAGCAAAACTACCTTGTACCTCATGTTTTATGTTCATTATCCTTGGGTTTATTCCTCGATTGGGGGCTAAATCCTTAAGATAGCATGCTTCCTCTCTTCTTTCTCTCTTGGGTGTATCCTACCTTAAGAAATCTTTCCCGATAAGGTGTGCACGATCGCTTTAACATGGGGGCATACACTCCACTCATATTTTCATTCTTTATACTTAGAATTACTTAGTGAACTTTCTGTTGCTTTGTAATCTTTAGTATCCTTGCTTTCATGACTCATAGTGAGAGGAAATTTGCATCTTGCAGTCATGGCTCTCCCCTTCTCGATCTTCCCTTTTACTTTGTCAATCTAAGTCATAAGATCCTTAGTCTACTAAGGGCTTGGCACATCTTTCCTCCTTGACGTGGTAAAAGTCTTTCAATCTTGTTTCCTTGTACTTTACCGACAGTATTGGCGTACACTCATAGTCTCGCTAAAGTGGGGGCTAAATGTAGTGTCATAAAATTGAGACCCTAACAATTTTCGACTGCATTATCCTCATGCATGTGAAATCAAATCCCCTAGTTTGATCGGAGATCGGAGACTACTCAACCCTCAGAATTTGCTTCTCCCTTGGCCTCCCCACCACCCTATTTGCACTCTGCCCTAAAGATAAGGACAGGGGTATGGCGCCCTTATTCTCCCTAGGACAAGGGAATGGTGCCCCTGTCCTCCCAGGATAGGGGCATGGTGCCCTTGTCCCTACCCTATTTTGGGGTAGGGCCCTTTCCTGAGCTTGCATTGTAGGTTGTGCAGTGAGCGGGAAAACTTTCCCGATGTCGTCCTTGTAGTGTCCTAAAATTGTGACACTTGCAATTTCGACCGCATTTCGGTCTTCACGATGGTGATGCAACACTGAACCTGAATGGAGACCCCGAAACTTGTCCACGACATCAAAAACTGCATTTTTCCAGCACCCTGCCTGATCCCTCCTTGCACCCTGCTGTCCCGGGAGGTGGGACCAGAGCGCCCAGCGCCCTGGTCCTTCAGGACCAGGGCACCCAGCGCTCTGGTCCCCTAGGACCATGGCGCTCAGCGCCCTGGTCCCTGGCTCTATTTTGGGCCCGGTCTCCTATGGGACTTCGGGTCTTTTTGTTTGCAAAATGGAAAATATCATTTCCTGGTCGGCCTAAGGTCGGGAAAATCAGTCTTTTAACCCTAATTGGCAAGTATATAAAATACATTTTCCTCTCTCATTTGGTAAGAAGATGGATGAGAAAAAGGTGGAAACGATACTCAAACATTCAAGCATTCAAGCATTCCTTCTAAGTCTCCATTCAAGGCTAAGTGTTGCATTCAAGACAAGGATTCAACCATTGAAGAGGAGATCACTTACTACATACTACTACAACATACAACATACAACAACATCTATACCTTCGCACATAAGGATACAAACATCCTTACAACAAGGTACTAGTACTTGTTTTACATTACAATCATTTACATTTACAACATTTCTCATTTCTTGGTTAATTCCAAAACTGGGGTTTGATGACCTAAGGGCAAACCCCTAATCCCTAACCCCCCAATCATCTTCACTTTTTTGTGTGTAGGTTGCAGGTACGCGGCTGAAATTGAAGATCTAGAATCCTTGTGCAGAGACGAACAGACCCCCCTTCATTTCGCGGATTTTTCGGAGGACCGTGTGCACGCTGGGCGCCATCGTCCCGTCAACTTTCGCTCAAATTTGTAGGACAGCGTCATCTTGACATTTTACTACTAATTCCAGGTCCGTAGCTTCATCCTATATCCCTATCTCTATTTATGAGCGAATCTTTCTCACTTTTCATGCATTCCTAGCTTAATCATTCTATCTACATTCTGTACAAAAGAGGGTAGCCTTGCTATCTTAACCCTTGAAACTTATTCAGAATCCAATCTTGCATTGTGTGGGATTGGATCTTGTGGGTTTCAACCCCTCTTTTGAATGTAAAGTCTCCCCTAAGTGAAAACCATCAACCCTAGCAACCTCCCTTCTCTCTCCTCGGAGTTGGAAGAGGGGAGAGCAACTAGGGTTCGATCATTTTCTGCTTTACATTTTGGTGAACCCGACGTGAACATCCTTTCTGATTATTCATGGTTAGATTTGAAAATTGGATTCCTTGATTACATTTCCATGTTTGATCTTTTGCAAATTTTAGAGGTTGATTGCATAAAAACCCTAAAATTTTCTTTTTGGTAATTGAGCTTGCGAAATGTTTAATTGTTAATGTTTGTTTCAGATCTACCCTTCTATTACAAATTATCAATTCATATCTGTGCTTTAATTTTGAAAATTAAGTGGTTAAGTGTCAAAACCCTAATTTTTGAAACCCTCTTGATTCAACCTTTGTCCGACAATTTCACTGATCAAAACATCTCCAAATCGGCTGTAACTTTGGATTCTGCAATAAAATCATAATATCTTTCATCCCTAAAAATTTGGAAAAAAGTTGCGAGGACCGTGTGCACTCTGAGCGCCATCGTCCCCGACATTTTTTTCGAAATTTCGGGAGCTAGATCTTACTGTATTTTTCTGCTAAAATCCAGAATTTTGGCTGATTTTATCAATTCTAACACTTTCAAAATTACAGTCAAATTTGGTCTTGTGATTGCCTGGTTTAGGGCTTCTAATCATTCAAAAATTGTTGAAATTGAAATTTTGTGTCAAAATTGTGTTCCTACTGTCCTAAATCTGAAAAGTGTGTTTGCATTCATTCGAAATTTCAGTGCTTTATTCAAAATTCTTGCAATTTGTGACTTTTGAAATTAAGTGCTTAATTACACCAACTTTGATTTCCACTTTCAAAATTGAATTTTGCGTGAAATTGAGTCAACTTTTAAATTTCAAAACTTGCATTGCTTTTGGTATTCCCTCTAAAATCATAAAATTCAAAATTTCAGTTTCCCTCTCTTTTTCAAAATTCAAATTTTACATTTTTCGACAATCTTGGTAGGGTTCAATTTTGAGATTGTAACTTTAATTTGGCCTATCTACAGATCGTAAAATCACTCAATTTTTTTCAGATTAGCTCTAAAATCATCATAACTTTCATCCCTGCAAATTTCGAAAAAAGTTGCGAGGACCATGTGCACTCCGAGCGCCACGGTCCCTGACATTTTTTCCGAAATTTCGGGAGATTGTCGTGATTGTATTTAACAGCTTAAATCTAGAAGATTGGCTGATTTTATTGAAATTTGCTACCTCTGAATTCAAAATCTTCTCTCCCTTTCTAGTGCATGAGTTTTACAACAATAAGCCCTACTTACACTATTCCCGTTAGACGAAGCCTTGGAATTAAGTCTTTCCAAGGTTTAATTACTGAGGAGATGGAACCTAATTTGAATAGCCTTTTTAACGAGGACATGGGTAATTCCTCTAATCCTCCTAATGATGAAGAAGCTCTCCATGAGGTTTCTGTAGAACAACTTGCGAAATTGGATAACCAATTTGACGATTTTCGACAATGGATATCTCAAGAATACCCCGATAGTCAAGCTCTTCCTTTAATTGAGGGTCTAAAACATATGCTTCAAAGTGATAAGAATGGAATTGATATTTTGCGTGGTATTGCACACATTGTGGATTCAAATGTGATGCCTATAAAGAGTTGTGCCGAAACTTTAGGTTATACACAACCTCCCACTCAAGTCAATCATTCTATTCCTTTGACAACTTCTACTGCTAGCATACCTACCTTTACATCAAACATAATGGCTACTTCTATACAAGACATTCTGCCTATGATTACCAGTCATGGGGGCAATCCTTCCTCTTCAATTAACCCTCTTCCTTCATTTAATCCAACTTCTTCATTCATTCCTTCAATGAGTGTTCCTATTACATCTCCACAAATGAACATGACGCAAGGGGGCAATTCATTTAACCATTCTATTCCTCCTTGTAGTGTTCCTCCTTTCCAATCATCTCCTATGATTAATTATCATAGTGTCCCGCCACCTTACTCTTTACCTTCTTTCAATAACATAACACCTCTATCTCAATCTAACACATCTAATATGAATTCTTCGACTGAAGCGACCATTAACAATCTTGCACAAACTGTCTCTTCTTTACAGCAACAAATTGCCTCTATGAATCAATCTAAGTTTATTGTGCCCACATTTGATGTTGCGAGCCCACTTTCTCTTGACATTGTTCGAGCTATCCCTCCTAAACATGTTGAAATCCTGCATTTGGAGCTTTATAATGGTAAAGGTGATCCTCTAACACATGTTAAGACATTTCAAACAATATGTACCGATTTTGCTTATGACCAAAGGTTGCTTGCAAAACTGTTTACTAGAACATTAAGAGACAAAGCCCTACAATGGTATTGCTCATTGCCTTCTTATTCTATTACTTCTTTCGAACAACTTGCAAATGCTTTCATTCAACAATTTCAAAACAATATAAGTCCTAAAGTTACTTTGATTGATTTAATGCATTGTAAACAAGGTGTTAAAGAAAAAGTGACTGATTTCATTGGTAGATATAAGCATTTGTATGCTCAAATTTCTTTTCCAGTGCCTGACAATGATATTCAAAGAATCTTTATTTCTAATTTACAAAAAGATATTCGAGACAAACTTCTATTTTCTGAGTTTACTTCTTTCCAACAGTTGTGTGCAACTCTTCACAATTATCAACTGACTGTGAGTCAAATGGAATAATCACATCCTATGGCTCCGAGTGATAAGGGTGATAGCAGTCAACAACCATTTGGAAAGTTTAAACCGAATAGAGATTCCATCAAATTCAATGAAAACATCATCAACAACAATGTGAATGCAGCATCAGGTGTGCCTCCTATTTCTAAGTTTTTCAAGAAAGAAAGAAAGTATACTCCTTTGAATGAATCATTGCATAGTATTATGAATAAGTTATTGGAACAAAATGTGCTTACTCTTCCTCCTATAAGGCAAATTGATCCTGCAAAGATTACTTCACCTTATTTTGATAACAAATCTTTTTGTCAATTTCATCGTCAGCCTGGGCATGATACTGAAAAATGTTTTTCTTTAAAGGGTAAAATTCAAGATTTGATTGATAATAATACCATCTCTGTTTCTGGAGTGAATGATAAAGGCAACACATCTGTAGCTCCTCCTAACCAAAATCTTCAGATTTTTACTGATCCATTACCTTCTCATTCCTCTAATGCGATTGAGACTAATGATTCCTCTTTCTCATCTGATGGTCTTGTGTCTATGACTCCGAATGTGATTAACTTTGTAGAGCAGCAAGAAAACCCTAAAGAACCTTCCATCACATTTGATTCTAGTGAAACTATCAGGGCACCTGATGGTCCTTTATACATAGTTGCAAAAGTCAAGAATACACCTTGCCGTGGAGTGCTTATTAATCCTTCGTGCATGGTTAATGTTATTACTGAAGAATTTCTTTTTACTTTGCAATTGAATCAAGTGATCTATGACAAAACAGATGTGATTGTGAAATTATTTGATGCATTTTCTTCTCCTGCAATTGGTTCTATTACATTACCTATTGAGGTCCATAACAAATCCCTTGATGTGAACTTTGCTATTATTCCTTCATCCGAACAATTTCGTGTGAAGCTTGGCTATCCTTGGCTATCTTCCATGAAAGCTATTGCTTCTCCTATACATAAGTGTTTGAAATTTCCCCTTAATGGTGAAGTTGTTACTGTCAATCATAGTCTCTTTAAACTAGCTGAAAGAACTTCTAGCATTCCTATTGATTATTTTTGGCCTAAACAATTCCAATCTCTTCCTCCGTGAAGTGATCATCTTTTCAAATCTTATCAAAAGTGGAAAATAGATATGATCCTATCTCTAAGTGAACCTAGAACACCCAAACTTGATATTCCTATCGTTCTTGAGAAGGAAGTTCTTCCTTTGAAAGATAAAACTAATATCTTTCCTCAAGAAGATGCCCAACCCATTCCTATGGATGTGACTATGTCTATGTCTAATAAGCTTTCTAAAAGTAGACCTATACCTCCTCATCATGATGGAC
Organism: Cryptomeria japonica; assembly: GCF_030272615.1. Taxonomy (NCBI): domain Eukaryota; kingdom Viridiplantae; phylum Streptophyta; class Pinopsida; order Cupressales; family Cupressaceae; genus Cryptomeria; species Cryptomeria japonica. The sequence continues at coordinate 564,632,326 of NC_081413.1, forward strand.
TTGGTCTCCTTCCTAAACCAAAAATTCCTCCTTCATATGGAGCAGTTCCTCCTCCTTCCTTTTATAGAGAAAAGAGGCCTTCCTCTTCTCCTATTATCCAGCCTAAGAGACCACAACCTAAACACCCAAGTGATAAGGATGAGAACATTCCTCCTCCTCAATCTCCTCAACTTCCTACTAAGACTAGACGAAATCATTCTGCGCGTGAATGCCGACGAAAGCGTCGTCTTAGAGCTCAAGCAACTGCTTCTCAAACTTTGCAATCTCCAAAAACACCTTCAACAAGCATTATTCCATTTTCTCCTCAACCAGAAATTGAGCCAAAATCTCCTAAACATAAGATGCATGATGGTCTTGATCCTGTGCAAGTTAAAGATCCTATTTTTATAAATCTTGATGATGACATAGATGAAAATGTTCTTCATGATGAAAATGTTACTCCTCTTGCTTCTAATAGTGAATATGAACTTGTTGATATTGATAACCATTTATCTAACGAATTTTCTAAAGCACTTATCCTAGCTCCTAGACAAGAACAACGTGGCTTGGAACATGAACATAGCCCTTGTTTGGATCTTGTGATAGCTCCATCTGCTGTGTTGGATGTTCCTCCTGTAGCGTGTTCCCTGCCTTCTCGAAACATTGATCAGCAAGATCGGGGGGTAGATGACGTGCTAGACTAGTTACATTAGCATAGCAGATTCTCTCCTCCTCTCTTTTGTTACTTCTTCTATGTGTTATTCTCATTCTTCTATTTGTTGTCCTTAGTGTTGTCTACTTGAGGACGATGCAAAGCATTGAGATCTCTTTTGGTCTCTCTCATGTTGACTCAAAAGACACATGTGTTCCCTTCTTCTAGATGACCTTCCTTGATTGGGGAATGAAGAACAATTATGCATACATACATATGATATATATACATGAATTATCATACAGCATACTGACCCCGAGGAAAGCGAAGTCACCTCGTGCTTTGTGTTTTGTGTCTATTATCCTTGGGTTTATCTCACAATTGGGGGCTAAATCTTTGTGATAGCGTGCTCCTTTCCATTCTCATTTCTTATGTGTATCACTACGTTAAAGCAATCACCCCCGTTGAGGCGTGTGCGATCACTTTAACGTAGGGGGGCATACACCCTGTCTATCCCTTCAGGATACTTGAAAATTTCTTGGCGAACTTAGCTTTACCTTGAAAATTTTTGGTATTTTTCTTACATGACTCATAGTGAGGGAACCTTACTACTGACAGTCATGGTTCTCCCTCATGATCTTCCCTTTTACTTTTTCAATCGAAGTCGTAAGATCCTTAGTCCACTGGGGGCTTGGTGTGTCTTGCCTCCTTGACGTGGTGAAAGTCTTTCAATGTTGTTTCCTTGTACTTTACCGGAAGTATGAGCGTACGCTTATACTCCCGCTAAAGTGGGGGCTAAATGTAGCGTCCTAAAATTGTGACACTTGCAATTTCGGCCGCATTTCGGTCTTCACGATGGTGATGCAACACTGAACCTGAATGGAGACCTCAAAACTTGTCCACGACATCAAAAACTGCATTTTTCCAGCACCCTGCTTGATCCCTCCTTGCACCCTGCTGTCCCGGGAGGTGGGACCAGAGTGCCCAGCACCCTGGTCCTTCAGGACCAGGGTGCCCAGCGCCCTGGTCCCCCAGGACCATGGCGCTCAGCGCCCTGGTCCCTGGCCCTATTTTGGGCCCGGTCTCCTATGGGACTTCAGGTCTTTTTGTTTGCAAAATGGAAAATATCATTTGCTGGTCGGCCTAAGGTTGGAAAAATAAGTCTTTTAACCCTAATTGGCAAGTATATAAACTACATTTTCCTCTCTCATTTGGTAAGAAGATGGATGAGAAAAAGGTGGAAACGATACTCAAACATTCAAGCATTCAAGCATTCAAGCATTCAAGCATTCCTTCTAAGTCTCCATTCAAGGCTAAGTGTTGCATTCAAGACAAGGATTCAACCATTGAAGAGGAGATCACTTACTACATACTACTACAACATACAACATACAACATCTATACCTTCACACATAAGGATACAAACATCCTTACAACAAGGTACTAGTACTTGTTTTACATTACAATCATTTACATTTACAACATTTCTCATTTCTTGGTTAATTCCAAAACCGGGGTTTGACCTAAGGGCAAACCCCTAATCCCTAACCCCCCAATCGTCTTCGCTTTTCTTTGTGTAGGTTGTAGGTACGTGGCTGAAATTGAAGATCTGGAATCCTTGTGCAGAGACGAACAGATCCCCCTTCATTTCGCGGATTTTTCGGAGGACCGTGTGCACGCCGGGCGCCATCGTCCCGTCAACTTTCGCTCAAATTTGCAGGACAGCGTCGTCTCGACATTTTACTACTAATTTCAGGTCCGTAGCTTCATCCTATATCCCTATCTCTGTTTATGAGCAAATCTTTCTCACTTTTCATGCATTCCTAGCTTAATCATTCTATCTACATTCTTTACAAAAGAGGGTAGCCTTGCTGTCTTAACCCTTGAAACTCATTTAGAATCCAATCTTGCATTGTGTGGGATTGGATCTTGTGGGTTTCAACCCCTCTTTTGAATGTAAAGTCTCCCCTAAGTGAAAACCATCAACCCTAGCAACCTCCCTTCTGTCTCCTCAGAGTTGGAAGAGGGGAGAGCAACTAGGGTTCGATCATTTTCCGCTTTATAGTCCTATGACAGAAATTAGTTTCATTAACCCTAATTGACATGTATTTAAGTTGCATTTTCCCTCTCATTTGCAAAAAAGGGGGGAATAAGTTCAATAAGGTAAAAAATTACGATCAATCATTCAAGAGCATTCAAACATTCAAGCATCCCTTTCAAGCATTGAGCATCTCAAGTCTCCTTTCAGGGCTAGGTGTTGCATTCAATTCAAGGATTCAACCATTGAAGAGGAGATTGATTCCAACATTCAATTCTGTTGGTGTAAATAATTATTCATCTTGGATATTATTACACCTTGCTTAAGTTTACTTAGGTACATGCATTTCATAGTAGTTTGGGTATGAGACACTTGGGTGTTTGTGCCACATTGGGATAGTGCATGTAGGAGAATTTCCACCTTTTATGGTGTGATCTTGTTGTTACACTCCACATTCAGTGGGTGATCCACCTCATGTGGAATATTATATTGTTTCTCCTACCTACCCTTGTTTATTATTGAGCCACATGTCATGTTTGTGTGCTCACATATCCATGTAGCCTTGCCTATATAAGCACACTCATATTCATTGTATGTAACAAATGATTGATGATCCAGTTGATCAGTATTTTCTCTTGATAGAATACAATTTATTTCTATCATCTATTTTGTCTCTCTTATTTGTGCTTTCCATTGCCTCTTGATCTTGGCAAAATCTCACATGGTATCAGAGCCATTAGAGTGTCATTGGTTTGCTAATTGAGAGAAATTTGATGCTATCTGGGGTTGTGTATTTTGGAGTTTTCTATTGCAGGTTATTATTGAAGCTTGATGGGTCAAATCTGAGGTTACCATTAGATTTAGGAGATCCAAGAAAGTCTGTTTTGCCTTTTGTTACATCCAAATCGGACTTCAGAGGCCAAATCTAGAGGCATTTGAAGTTTGACGCTGCGGCAGAAATTTTCCAGAAATTATAATTTTGCAGGCAATTTTCAAATAGCTATATCTCACTCATCCAGACTCATTTTTGTGAGCAATTTTTCTTGTTTTGGGGTAGAATTTCGTGATCTGTACAGTGGTGCAGAATTTTTTTGATGTTCGGATACAAGTTTTTTGAAAATCATGAAATCCCGATTTTTACAACTTTGGAGACTTCGTTTGGGCTTATATGGACTCCTTTTCAGGTGCCATTTTTTTGAAAGTGCATATTTTTTCATCTACTTTCATAATCTACCATCTGTTTGCAGTGATTTTAAGTAGAAACTATACTTTCAGTATTTGGCCATTTTTGGCATATTTGGTACTTACATTTTGCTTGGATCTCAGTTTAGATCATTAGCAGTATTTGTTGAAGTCTCTTAGATCTCATTTTGAGAAGTTGTAAATTGAAATCAGAAGTTCACTTTGCCTTGTTTTGCAAGTGGCTCATTGAATACGCACTAAGTATAAAGTGCCAAAATCACCATTTTGGGGGGATTTCTTGATTGAGTATTTTGGGGGGTGTCTTGTGTGATTGTGCCTCTCTCTATCTTATGTTTTTTCATTTTGGTGCTATGGGTTCTCTTAAATTTCCACTTTTCACTCCTCATAATTATGCATCATGGAAAATTAAGGCATGGAGTAAACTAATGGAAAAAGGACTCATTCATTATGTAAATGAAACTATTATAGCACCACTTGATCCTAAGGCTAATCCTAATGCTCAAATTGAATGGCTTACTAAGAATGCTATGGCACTTGGAACACTTAGAAAGTATGTATCAAATGACCTCATTTTTCACATTGATAAGTGTACTACAATTAAAGAGGCTTGGGATATTTTTAAGAAATTGTATGGTCAAGTTGATGAGATTAAGGGCTACAAGCTTGATAGTGAACTCACAACTTTGGATCCCAAGGATTTTGATACAATCCAAGATTATGTCACAAAAGCAACTGAATTAAGAGCAAAGCTAAAGGATTGTGGAATTAACAAAAAGGATGCTCAATTGGTTTATAACTTGTTGGACAAGCTTCCTTTAGAGTATGCAGCCTTTGTATCTAGCTTTCACACCCATATGTTAGCTCAAGGTTCCTCATACACTTCTCCCTCATTTGATTCATTCACGGAGATGTTGATACTTGAGTGATCTAAGTTGACCACGATGGGGATTCTCAAATCTTCAAAGTCACAAGCTTTGGTGGCTAACAAAGGGAATCAAAGTAATCAAGGAAAAGACAAGAATCAAAAGCAACCTAAGTCTAAACCACAACAAGATGGAGCACAATCTTCCTCTTCACAACAAGGTGATTCACCATTCTCACCTAAGAGGAAATCATATAAGGACAATCTTTTTTGTGGATATTGCAAGAAGTCAGTACATGATGAACATCATTGTTATAAGAAGGATATTGATGAGTTGAAGAATCTTCTTCAGAAGAATAGAATCAACCTACCTTCTAGAATGTCTACATCAGCTTCTTCTTCCAAGGATAAAGGAAAGGATCACTCTTTTGGGATAGATAAAGGAAAGGGACAAGCTCTTTGTGCTACTATAAGTCATGATTCAGGAAGATGGCTTCTAGATTCAGGGGCTTCTCATCATATGGCATCTTTGTAGTCTATGTTTTCTACATTTGAGCCTTGTCACATGCCGCAAATTTTGATGGGCAATCATACATACATGGATGTGATTGGGAAAGGATCTATTGCCATTGGGCATAACTCCTTCAATGATGTGTTGTGTGTACCCCACTTGACAAATAATCTTCTTTCCATCTATCAAATCACACATGGGGCAACTAGGAAAACTGTGGAGTTCACACCTGATTCAGTTATCATTAGAGACTTGGAGAGTGGAGCTATCATTGCGACTGGGGTGGTTGATCATGCATCTCAGTTGTACTCTTTTTCAGATTTTGGTCTTATTGATAAGGTTGGTTCTTCCTATGTTGATGATTCATATTTTGAGGAGAACTTTGGGCATTTGAACTTGGGGATTCTCACCTGCGACCTTGCTCTTGAGTCTTGCATTTCATCTCCTTCTATTGATATCACACCACCTATTGCACCTGATGATGTAGCTAGAGTGATAGTTTTGCCTTCTTATGCTTCAGTGCAGTAGGATATTTCATGTCTTCCAGCTTCAGTTGATTGGGATGCCTACTTGACAGACATTGCAGGTTTGTTTGTGGAGTCCTATATTATAGATTTGGGAGACGCCATTGATGACATTCATCTTCTCTTTGATGAATATGATCCTTCTTTGATTGTTGCGAGGGATCACTCTGACCCTCTTGTGCATTCTCTACATGATCAATCTTTAGAGGTTGACATGATTGTGGATACTTTTTTACAACACTTGGAGGAGGCCTCTTTATCTTTTGAGGAGACATATGAGTCTTTGGATATTGTTCTACATTCATCTCCACTAGATCTTGGAGTGCCTTTTATAGCAGTGTGGCACAGTTTACCACCTTTGGAGGGGGTACCTTTCAGCATCGACATGGGGACACTTGAGTAGTTTTCAGAGATTCCTTTCATCATGAGTATTTTTGCTTCATCTTCCCTTCATGGTTGGGGAGACTTCATGGATATACCTTTGGTTTTGTTTCTTCCTAAGGGGAGGAATGTTGTTCGACATTCATTGAGCAGTTTCTTCATTCTTCTTCGAGCTTCTATCATTGGTGCAGATTCCATATTGAGGGGGGGCTTCCTAGTCTCTCTTCTTTTTCTCTCATATGGAGGGGACTTTTTCCTCACATGGGGTTTTGTCCTTCACATACTTCTATGAGAGTTCTTTGTATCTAGTTTTCATCTCTCTTTTGGGGGAGGGTTTTTTCCCATTGGGGTTTTCTCTCTTTCCCCACTTTGTGAGATATTTCCTTGCATTGGTTTTATGCATTTGCATTTGTACATGGGTACCTAACATGGCCTCATAGCCGGGACCCATCTTGCATTTCTTAGTTGCATTGTAGACTTAAGTGCATTCCCCTAAGTTTCACTTAAGGGGGGGTGTTGGTGTAAATAATTATTCATCTTGGATATTATTACACCTTGCTTAACTTTACTTAGGTACATGCATTTCATAGTAGTTTGGGTATGAGACACTTGGGTGTTTGTGCCACATTGGGATAGTGTGTGTAGGAGAATTTCCACCTTTTATGGTGTGATCTTGTTGTTATACTCCACATTCAGTGGGTGATCCACCTCATGTGGAATATTATATTGTTTCTCCTACCTACCCACACCTATTTCCTACCTACCCTTGTTTCTTATTGAGCCACATGTCATGTTTGTGTGCTCACATATCCATATAGCCTTGCCTATATAAGCATGCTCATATTCATTGTATGTAACGAATGATTGATGATCCAGTTGATCAGTATTTTCTCTTGATAGAATATAATTTATTTCTATCATCTATTTTGTCTCTCTTATTTGTGCTTTCCATTGCCTCTTGATCTTGGCAAAATCTCACAAATTCCACACAATCATTTCTATCAACATTTCTATCACAACCTCCCTTGAGGTGATTTACATTTCAGTCTTTCATTTACATTTACTTGCAAGTACTTTCTTTCATTACTTGGTTAATTCCAAAACTGGGGTTTGACCTGAAGACAAACCCCCAATCCCAACCCCTTTTCCTCTCCTTTCTGTGTATAGGTTGCAGGTGCGCAACTGTACTTTTGGATTTAGACTCCATTTGCAAAGGTGGAAAAACCCTTTTCATTTTGTGGATTTTTTGGAGGACCGTGTACATTCCCGCCACGATCTGGGCAAATTTTCCTCAAATTCGCAGGGTGACTTCGTCTTGACATATTACTACCAGATCCAAGTGCACAACTTCATCCCATACTCTGATCTCAAGTTATAATCAGTTCTTTTTCACTTTTGCCCTTAGTCTCTATACATAATTCAATCAATTACTTTCCATTTCAAATAGAAGAGGGGATTAACTTATCATTCCCATTTCATTCAAAATTCTATCTTCTTCTTTGGAGGTTGAATCTAGTGAATTTTCCTCCACTCTTCCAATGTAATGCGTGAAAAGTATTTGAAGGGAAATCTGTAGTGAAAATCTCATCTCTCCTTGGAGGGAAAGGGTAGTTTTCCTCTTGATCTCTCATTCACACATTTTTCACCCACCATTACATATTGGTGACATTACAGGTGTATGTCTTATTTTTATAAATGAACTTGACTTGCGTATGCAAATTTGAGGGGATAACTTGCATGCTGTGAATCCAAGGTCTACCTAATAGAAAGTTATATGTCAAATTACCAGGCATGACATGAATAGGTGTAGATACAATGACATGACCTACCTTAACATGCAAAGTTATGACACCTAAACATTGTTTATCAACATTATCAAAGCCTCAAATAGAAAGAGAAGCGGGTTCGATGAGAGAATGATCCACATTAATCTTATCCAATAAGTCCACACTGCAAACATTAAGGCCAGATCCATTGTCTACAAGGGTTTGTCTTATATCACTATCGTTGATAATAACCACAATCATAAGAGGATCATATTGATGTTGGATTTCATGAGAAGGTAACTCATCTTGTGTGAATACAATTTGAGCTTTGGGTTTTTTTGTAGGATCAATCAAAGAAGCCATGTTATTAGGTGTCACTTCAGGTGGGACACCTAAGTTTTTCAAAACATCTTGTAACATCCCATGATAAGCAGGTGAAGTCTAAACCAAATCCCAAATAGAAATCTTGGTAGGAGTAGCTTTAAGTTGTTCAATGAGATCATAATCCTTACTAAGAGTCTATGATATACGAGGTGCTTGTGGAAGAGTAGGTTGAGAGGGAGGAAGTGAGGTTGGGACAACTGGAGGAGGACTAGGTTGCCTATTGTTTCATGTGTTGTAGGTATGAGCAACCGTATGATAATTCTCTTTAGTGATTTTCTTAGCATACTTATAAGGGCTCTTAGTGATAGGATAACCTCCTTGCACAGTAATAACATGTTTCTTAGGAGTGCAAAAAGAATCATTAGCATAACCACCTTGAACCACTAAGATAGGCTTACATTGAGAACTTTGAGAAGGACAAGCACCTTGAATTGTAAAGAGTGGTTTATTAGGTGTTTCATTCACATGTATCAAATTGATTGAAGATGGTTTAGGAATATCAAAGGTGTCCTTTTGAATTTTAGTAGAAGAATGGACAAGATTGTTGAAAGAATTGTTGATAGTCTCTTCTTGTACTAAAACGTTATCATGGATAAGATCAATTTTAGGAGATAGACTAGGAGTAGACATTGATGTTTTAGAAGGACTAGTATTAGTAGGAAAGGTCATATCATCCTTTATCATCAAAGGATCTACATGGGGAATAGACTCTCTAGGAGAAGGATAAACATTACTCTCTAAAGTTTCACCTTTGAGAGGGAGATCTTTGAAAGAGATGTTAACACTCTCTTCTTGAACTAAGGTATCCTTATGAGTAGGACCTAGTTGGGGAGAAGGAGATTATATATTTTTAGAGGGATAATGATTGAGATTTATGGAATGTGAGATACTATCAAGAGAGTTATCCTCTTTAGCTAGGGTTCTCTCATGGGGTAGAGAATAATCAACACCTTCTTCTAATTGTTCATCCCAAATAGTGAGGTAATTGAAAAGAGTATTAAAAATATCTTGCACAAAAATATCCTTATTGTTATTGCCAACTTTGGGAGAAGGGATAACATTGTTCATCAATTCTTCTTCCTTACGAGGGAGAGCATCACTACATGTATTTAAATAATCTTCTTGCCTCAAAATGTCTTCAATAGGATCTTTGGGGGAGAGAGCATTAAGGAAATTGATTATGATTTAATATTCTTTTTCTAAGGAATCTTTATGGGTAAGACAAGCTTCGAGGCAAGGAGAAGCATTTTTCATTAATGCATCATCTCTAGTAGGAATTTTGTTGAAGTCAAAAGAGGAAATGCCATCGCTAGGAAAACTAGGGACAATACCATCTTCTTGCACAAAATGATTCTCATGAGGGGTGTACCCTTTAGGAGAGATATGAACATCTTTCTCCAAAGATTCATGCTTAGGAAGGAGATCTTTGAAAGAAATGCTCATAATCTCTTGTTCCACTAACATGCCCCCATTGGTAAAACCAAATTTAGGAAAAGATAAATCAACATCCATTGACACCTTTTCACTTAGAGAGGCATCATGTAAAAAAGGTAAAGTAAAATTAAGAAAGGTGTTTATGATAACATCCTCTTCCTGTAAGATAGCTAGATGGGAAGGGCACATTTTAGGAGAATTGTCAAGATCACCCTTGAAATATTTATCCTTAGAGCATGGGAGAGTTTTGAAGGGGTTGGTAAAAACTCTTTTAGGCACTAAAATGTTGTCATAGATAGAAGGAGGTTCTTTAAGGGGGAAAAATTGAAACACGAGAAGCTAACCCATTATCACATCTATGAAATGAATGCATCATGATAAAAAATTTCCTCTTTCAAATGATAACATATGCAGAATAGAAGGAAATGTTCAATTTTAACCAATGCTAGCACTCTAAATGTTGATTTAGAAAATGAAATTTATGAGTGAAATGTGTTCCTAAATCAGATCTGAATTTAATGATCCAAATTAAGCTATCTACAAATTCAATTTTGAATTGAAAAATTAGGCTTTTAACAAAATTGACCTTAATTTTTTTAAATTTGCAAGGAATTGAAACTGGTAAATGTAAATTTGAATTTGATATATAAAAAACACTTAGTTTTAAGAACATAAATCAGAATTAAAGAAGATTGGATTCACGTAGGGTTCATGAAAATGTGGAAGCGGAAAAAGCGAGACTGGATGACTAGGACCTAATCCCACTTTAGCCAACACATTGGGAATATGAAAGAGCCTAGGGAGATAGCTCACTTTGGCTAATTATTGTGTGTGAGAGAGAGAGAGCCAAGGATTATATCTTAGGTTTTCTATTGCTCTTGTTGTATGTGATGAGAAAAATTAGGGTTTGATTGATCAACTAGACTAGGAGATGAATAATGAAGCACATATGAACTGAAATTGCACAAACATGTAGATCTGAAACTGGGATACTGAAAGCATGAAAGGGGGAGGGATTTGGATGTGTACTTGATGCTAAAAATTGAGCCAAATTGACCAGGACCAGGGTGCCACACCACTGTCCTTGATGATTTGATAGAGAGTTGCAACTGAAAGGCCTTTGTCCTTGACATATTTGAGAAATTCTAAGACTTCTGGGTTGTCCTTGTGCCTTTTTCTGATCTGAAACTCCTTCCGGGTACCTGTTTCTACACCTGCAACTGAAAATATAGGGTTTGGGTGGCTATATAGGGTTTTGACTCAATCAAACCCTTGTGTTAGTGATTTCCACCTCTAGAAATAGCTGATAATGTACTGAAAATGTGTGTGCTAGAACCTTGTGTGTATGCAAGATCCTAAAATGATGAATGTAAACAATCTAGAGCAACCCTAAAGAGTAAACCCTAAATGCTTGTAATTGACAAAGCAAATGCTCTAAATCAATGATGCAAAGTGATCTAAAGCATGAATGTAAATATGCAAGTTGATTTAATCAAGCTTACACAAAGACATGAAAATAACATGAAACCATACCCAACCCCTAAGGGAGGGGTACAAGCCAATTGTCAGTCGGTGATTTCTTCAATTTCTTCAAGGCTCATAATTGATAATGAATACTTGATGAAATTTTGCTGAATTTTGTTGAAAACTCCACATAGACTCCTTTTTCACTACATAGAAGGCTTTGTGTAGTCGTTTGTTCCTAGATCTTAGATTTCCTTAGATTTGATCCCTTAGATTCCTTCAAATGAAGAAAGAGAACTCTTATTTATGAAACCCTAGATATTAATTTCATCTTTAGGCTGACTTAGAGATTTAATTTCTCGCCAATTTATTGGGGTTAAGTATTATAATATCATAGATTTATGCTTTCGAAATTTCAGGAAAAAAGTCGAGGACCACGTGCACTTTGCACATGATCCAACCAACTTTTTACCAAATTTTTAGGGTCGTTAGATATGATGATATTAGAACAAATCCCAAAGTTACAATTGATTTCGAGGTGTTTTGATATGCGAAATCAGGCCTTAAAGGTCAAAATAGGACATAATTAGGGTTTATGATTTAATGATTTATTGGAGGAATAAATAAAAAGGGGCACACTTAAGGTAAATGGCCCAATTTTATGATGTATGAAGTGATGAAATATGACTTTAGATTTGATTAAGTTAATTAATTAAATGCTTTAAAAGAGATTAGAAATGCAAGATGCAAAACACACTGAGGCAGGTGCTAAACTAAGAGTAGAATTGTACCACCCTAGGAAGGGTGTACAATTTATGACACTACAACAGGCCATACAATGGAGTGTTTTAGACTACAAATAATGTAAAACTTTAGAAAACAATGTAAAAATGTTCAAGAACAAGTTTCTTATTTATTCCATTTTTCTCCCACCCAAATTTGTATGGAAAGGATTATTTATGCCTCCAAAAACAATTCTTCGTCAAACCGACCATAAACTAACTTTTAACAATTGATAATAACAATAACACAGTTGTTATTGGCAACATTGACAACTAATAAGCAACTTTTGCAACTTTTGTCCTAATGACATAAAAACTTCACAAATGACCCAAAATGACTAGAAATGGTCCAAAATGACCTTAATAACATGAAGAAAATATAAAAACAAACAAAATATCAAATTTGGCCATGTTGACCACACATAGGCCCCTAGGGTGTTCTTGCACCATAGGTATACCCATAAAAGCATAACAAAGAGAATTTTGGGAGGGAGATTGCATGCTCTCTAAGAGAACAATATTACATGGGAACCTGTGATGGAAAATACAATTATGAGAACAAATTCTTGGATCTATTGCCCAAATATAGCCTCACAAAGTAATATATCACTTACAATATGAAGTAGGAAACAACCTATCATACAAACTGATCTCCAATTACATTTGTAGGAACCAACCTATATGAGACACCAATCCCCTAATCCAAGATCTAAGCACCAACTCAACATATGAGACACCAATTTCATAGGTACAAAAGAAATGAATTGAAAACCTTCAGAATGACTACACAACTTGCATTTGATATGATCAACCTTTAGAACATTCCCACATTGCATATGGTCTTCTAATGAAACTACAAAATTATTGGGATGCAACTCACATAACATCAACCTCATAGTACACATCAATCATTCAATTCTTTGACATTGCAATCACACACACACACACACATAATAGGAATGAAACTAAATCAACTATACATATTTGTTACAATGATTATTACTTTCATATGTTAGCCTAAGAAAAGGTTAATGCATCTGCAAGTCATCCACGAGAATAAACCTTCACCAAATATGTAGTAGGCTAGGTCTAAAAGGCAACACATTACTCCAAAAGAAAGAATATGCTATGCATTATCCAATGTAGCCTCATCTGGTCCCAACAATCATCCATACACTATCTTCAATGAGCACATGTTGCAATCTTCTAGAGCATCAATTTGAAACAACAACCTAGTTAGCCAACTCACACAGTGAATACTTTGTTACTTCTAACTGCCTGTCTATAGAAGATCAACTCCAAAATTTTTGCAATTTGATAGAACGTTTGTCGACATACTCTCCTTGCAAACCATAGATCATAACTCTCAAGTGCAGAAGAATGCAAAATAGACCAAGTTGCTAGTGTATACACACTATCTGAGGAACAAACCTTAGTAACATACCACATATACTTTTAGATAACTGTCAACACTTGGAATGGATGCAAGATGATATTATAATCATACTACAACCGATCTTACAAATTGTCATTGTACTTTTGGAACTAAATGTTAAAAAATAGATATTATGATAGTTGTGGCTATATAATTACATGTCGATTGGATACAATGAGCTCATTTGACACACCTTTGACATCGATGATAGTTCATATGTTCAAAAAATCTTATCACCAATAAATATTTCTTGAGAAGATTTGTTCCTGATTTTGCTGAGTTGACTAAGCCTATTGCAGAAATGATGAAGAATCATCATTCTTTCAAATGGAGCCCTGAGGGAAAACAATATTTTGAGGACATAAAAGTGGCGATTGCAAAGGCACCCACCCTGGTATATCCTGATTTCTCTAAAGATTTCATTATATACTCATACACCTTAGAACATACCTTGTCTGCTATATTGTTGCAAACGAATGAACAAAGTATTGAAGCCCCAATATCTTTTATGAGCATCCCTCTGAAGAAGTATGAGTTGAACTATTCTCCTCTTGAGAAACATGCTTATGTTGTAGTAAAGGATCTTAAGATCTTTAGGATATTATATTCTACATTCTCATGCTGTCATTTTTGTGCCGGAGGCAGCTGTGAAAAGTATTCTTACTCAACATAAGATTGGTTGCAATAAAAGGGGCTCTTGGATAGCTAAAGTGTAGGAGTATGACGTGGATATCAAACCTACCAATTTGGTCAGAGGAAAAGGCTTGGCAAAATTAATTGTAGAAAGCAAACCTTCTGAGGAAGAAGATCTCCCATTGGCGTTGTTTACCAGCACAACAGATGAATGGTTCTCAATTGTGTCATATTTCTTAACATATGGAAATTGTCCTTCTCACTTGTCCTCAAAAGGAAAAAGGAATTTGAAACTAAAGGCTAGGAGATACGTTCTTCGGGAAGGAAATTTGTATAAAAGAGGAGTTGATGGCACTTTCTTGAGATGTGTAGACAAGGAACAACAAAAGAATTTGTTGGAATTCTTTAACAACAAGGCTTGTGGCGGTCATTTCTTTGCTTTTGTAACAACTTTTTGTAATGTTCCCCAACTGTACCGACCAAGGAAGCAAGGGTGTACGGTAGTGTTGGAGCAGGACTGTATGGTAGTGCAATTGTATGGTGCTAGAACAAAGGTAGTATGGTGAAGGAGACTATGAGTATGGTTGCCAAGGAAGGGTCGTACGGTAGTGTCGAAGAGGCCGTTGGTGCCAAGGCCGTATGGTGGTGCCAAATAGGTCATACGGTAGTGTGGAGGCAGGTCATATGGTGGTGAGGAGGGAGTGTAACCGTACGGTGAGGGGGTACGGTAGAATTCAACTTGTGCATGGGTTAATCTCTCGCAAGTTTATTGAGTGACAAATTCAGAATATTAGAAATCCTTATGCATCTAAATCAGATTAACAAATACTCAAAAAATACTCAATTGGAGAAGTAACAATGATGAAATTCAAGATTTGCTAGATCTAGAACAAGAACACCAAACAGAATAGGGAGGGCCTTTCACCTCCGAAATGGTGGAAACCAAAACTCCAACAAGAATTTGCACAAGAGAGAAAAATATCCAAATTTGCATCCCTACAATAATGACTAATATGACCATATATATGGGCTCTGGGAAACTTCCCGAAGGGTTACAAATAGGCCGACACGACCAACAAAAACTTGTCTAATCTAATTAAATAAAAGGGCCTGAAAGATTTGTTATTAAATTTGGGGCCTTACAACAAAATAATTAGATTTATTATTTAATTATATCGGGGACATCACAGTCCTCCTGGGCCAAAAATTGCTTGCCCTCAAGCAATTGCAGACTTGGATGTTCAAGAATTTGCTCGCCTTCCTAGGTGGCATCCTCAATGGGTAGATTCTTCCAGCATATAAGGAACTCTTTGACTGTGCGTGTTCTCAACCTCTTTTCTCTAACATCAATGATCTCCGTCGACTCCAGAATTAGTTTCCCTTCTTCATCGATGGGTGGCAGATCCTTGGTGACTGTGACACGCTGCCCGACGACCTTCTTCAAACATGATACGTGAAAAATATTGTGGATCCGACCCCCCTCAAGAAGCTCCAATTCGTAGGCAACTTCACCCACTCTTCGAACCACCCTGTAGGGTCCATAGAAACACGACTTCAACTTCTCCTTACCACTTGTCTTCAAGGAGGATTGTCTGTATGGTTGAAGTCGGAGGTAAACCAGATCACCAACCTCAAAATTCTGCTCAATCCGGTGTCGATCAGCATACATCTTTTTCTAGTTCTGAGCCCTCTGTAGGTTGTCTTTGAGAGACGTCAGGATGTCTAAACTCTCCTGAAGCCAATCTTTGGCCATCAGTGCACGACTGCTCCCAATGCCAGGTCAACAAATGAAGATGGTTCATAACCATACAATGCTTTAAAAGGTGGCATGCCTATCAACATGTGATAAGTGGTGTTGTAATAGTGTTCACCCAAATATAACCAGTGAACCCAAGCCTTCTATTGTGCTGAGACGTAGTTCCTGAGATAACCCTCCAGCCATTTGTTCACAATCTCGGTCTATCCATCTGTCTGTGGATGGTAGCTCATGCTTGGCGATAGCTCGGTTCCATCCAACTGAAATAACTCCATCCAGAAGGTACTCAGAAAATGGCTATCCCTATCACTGACTATGTTTCGCAGTAAACCATGTAGGCAGATACCTCACGGAAGAACAACTCGGCTACTTGGACTACTCGATATCCTATGGGGATGGCAAAAAAATGTGCATACTTGGTCAATCGGTCAACTGTGACAAAAATGCAATCCTTTCCTTGTACTTTGGGGAGTCTCGTAATGAAATCCATCGAGATGCTATCCCATTTCTGATCGGGAATCGACAGTGGTTGCAGCAGTCCGGCGGGTAGGTTATGCTCAGATTTGTTCTGTTGACAGGTGGAGCATTCCCGCACATACTGCAGGACGTTGTCCTTAAGCCCCTTCCAGGAAAACCTTTCATGGATATGTCTATAGGTTTTCAAGTATCTCGGGTGTCCAGCCAAGGGAGAGTCATGCAATTCCTTCAGAACCTTTTCCTTCATCTTGGATTCAGGTACCAGATAAATTATGTCCTTGTAATAAATGATGTTGTCAACCACCTTGTATCAGTCATCTCGCACTTGACCATCCATCAGTTCGCAGGGAAAAGTGTTTTTAGAGTATTCAATCAACAGGTATTCCTTCCAACCCGCCGAAATTTGAGATAAAGAACATATGGCAGGCCTTCTTGACAGGGCATCAACGACCACATTATTCTTTCCCTTCACATATTCAATGTAGAAATCAAATGCCTGGACTTTGCTCACCCATTTATGTTGTTGTTCATTCAGATCCCTCTGCTCCAAGAAGTATCACAAGCTGTTGTGGTCCATTCGCACAACAAAATTTGCTCTGACGAGGTATTGCCGAAACTTCGTCACTGCGTCTATGATGGCGAGCATCTCCTTGTTGTAGATGGAATATAACCACTCAACTCCCGAGAGCTTCCGGCTCTTGAATGCAATGGGGTGATGGTCTTGCATCAACACTGCTCCAATGCCTTCACTCGAGGCATCACACTCGAGGATGAAAGGGCGAGTGAAGTCTGGTAGTGCTAGAACCAGACATGTACTCATAACTTCTTTTAATTTGTCGAAGGTTTGTTGCGGCTGCACATTCCAAAGGAAGGATCCTTTCTTTGTCAGATCTGTCAGTGGTGCCCCAAGCTGTGAAAATCCTTTCACAAACCTTCTATAATAACTACACAAACCAAAAAATCCGCGTAGCTCCGAGAGAGTCTTGGGTGGAGGCCAATCCAAAATGGCCTGAATCTTCTCTTGGTGAACTTGTACCCCCTGGGCACTGATGACGTGACCCAAGTACAGAACCTCGGTCATTCCAAATTCACATTTAGACCTTTTGGCATACAATGATTGTGATTCCATAATCCCCAATCCTTCATCTAAATGCCCCATATGTTCCTTCCAGGACTTGCTGTAGATGAGTATGTCATCAAAGAATGCCAATAGGAACTTACGCAGTTGCTTGTTGAAGATGTGGTTCATGCAGGACTGAAAAGTGGCCAGAGCATTGGTTAATCCAAACAGCATGACCAAGAACTCATAGTGTCTGTAATGGCAATGAAAGTCCATCTTTTCCACATCTTTCTCCCTCATTTGGATCTGATGGTAGCCGAAACAGAGATCAATCTTGGAGAAATAGATTGCGCCATGTAGTTCGTCCAATAGCTCATCAATCCCGGGAATGGGGTACCTATTTTTGATAGTCTTCTTGTTTAGTGCACGATAATCGACACACATTTTGAGAGTCTCGTCCTTCTTCTTCACCTGTACCACCAAGGATGCAAAGGGGCTAGAACTGGGTCGGATCCATCCCTTATTGAGGAGTTCCTGGATCATTTTCTCTATCTCATCTTTGAACTTCTTCGGGTGGCGATAGGGTGTGGTGATAATGGGTTTTGCTCCCTCCTCCAGCTCAATGGTCTTCTCAAACCCTCAGTGTGGGGGTATACCAGGTGGAATATCAACGAAGACCAAACTATGCTCATCCAAAACCAACTGAAGTTCCCCATCCCGATAGTACATCGGTTGCCCTTTCACAGGTTTTGTTGAGATCAGGCAATGTGTTTCCCAAACTACTTCATCATGTCTGAAGATGGCTTCCAGCCTTTTGGTGGAAATCTCCCTCGGGCCGCCATTCAACATTCCCTTGAGAACTACCTTCCTGCCATCCACCTCGAATGAGAACTCCATCCTTTTGAAGCTATGTGTGTGCTCGTCAAGGGTCTCCATCCATTGAATGCCCAATATGACATCCGTGTCATCCAGATCAACAACAAAGAAATCATTGGTCACTGTGTAATTTCCCATAGTGATACTCAGTTGCAGAACTAGGTGAGTGCATGATAGGAGATTGCCTCCTGCCACCTTGACATCGAACCCTTCATGTTCCTTCGTGCACAAGCCCCTATGGTTGATGAGTGATGAGTTTATGAAGTTGAGCGAGGCTCCACTGTTGAGCATAACAAGAATTCGTTGCCCTTGGAGTGTACCACGTACTCTAAATACACTGCACCTTGGGGTACTCGTCAGTGTGGCAATGATGCCCCCCCTCTGTACCAATGTGGAGATTCTCTTCGCCAAGCTAGTTTCTTTGGCCAATTCTTCCCTTGGGGTTTCACTTTCTTCATGCTCCTCTTCTCCATCAGACATCACTTCAATATAGTGAATCTTTCCTTTGCCAAAACATCGATGTCCTGGTTCCCATGGTTCTTTGCAGGTGAAACACAACTTCTTCCTTCTGAGTTCCTATCTTGTGGCTTCATCTAGCGATGATCCCTTCGGATAGGGTTTATTATCCTTTTCCCTCGGAACAAAAGGTGGTTTGGTATGTGCAAAACTTCTGGAAAAGGAAGATGTTGTCATGTTACGGGCCTTTTTTATTGCTTCCGTGAGCGTGCTAGGGTTGAACCCTTTCACCCAAACTTTTAGTGGTTCCATCAATCCATCAATGAAAAAGACCACCAATCTTTGCTCTGAGATGTCAGTCACCAACACGGATAGTCTCTGGAATTCTATGATGTAACTGTCCACAGATCCCGATTGCTTTAGTTGCACCAACTCCTTGAAATTGAGTTCTAGATTCTTCCTGTCAAATCAATCTATGAGCTTCTTTGTGAATTCGACATAGGAAGTTATCTAGTCATGGCCAAAAGTGATCATTCCATGATGCCACCATTCATGCGCGACCCCTTCCAGGTGTTAGAGTAATTGGGTCTTTACTTGATTAATTAAACATTATTTGTTTAATTCTTTAAGTTTCCAATTATCTTTTTACACTTAAGCTAACATTAGGTGCATATAATTAATTATTTTAATTAATTATTATGTGCAAACCTAGGGTTTTCCCTTTTTAGGGTTTCTTGACCTATTAGAGGTTACTTTTTCTTTTCATTGTATTATCTTTTCAATATACATTTTCTGGTGAATTGGAGCTCTCTTTTTTGAAGAATATTTTTCCTGTGTTTTTCTTGTTCTTCAGATTTTGCTTCATTGCTTCTCCTTGTAACAGGTTATTCGGCTTGCAGAAGATCTTCAGGCTACTGTGGGGTTGTATTTCTCAACTCCTATATGGTATCAGAGCTTCAGATCTACAACTACCTGTTCTTGTTTTGAGATTTTTTTGTGTACCTAGGGTTTGACCTTTTTTTTCTGAGCACTTTGGGCCTAAACGGACCTCACCATCATGCTCAAAAGGCCTGAAAACCCCAATGGTCATATAAAATTTGACCTTTTTTTGACCCTTGAGCATCTGGGTGATTTTTTTTCTCCAAGCTAGGCCGGATGGCCCTGACACGCAAATCGAGAAATTTTAAAAAAAAAAATAAAAAAAAATAGCCTTTTTATGGCATGCAGGCCGAATTGTTTTGATTTTAAAAAAATTTACAAAAAAAAAATAAAAAAAACAATTGGAAGGCATGTAAATTTTTTTTTTTTTGAAAAAAAGGCAAATTTTCTAGGGTACCGGACCTGATAGTCTGGCGCCGTACGGAGCTGTTAGGCCGGCCCCACCCGGTGCTTCAGCAACAGCTCACCCTCCGGCAAATTCTCTCTAGGCCGCTTCCCTCGTCGGCCACTGCTCCAGCTCCGACGCTGCAGACCTGCGCCCGACCGAACACAACCGCCGCCGGCGATCTCCCACTCTTCCCGGCCGCGCTTCGCTCCAGCACCACCTCCGCTCCGCTCCGCTAGGCTGAGATCCGCTCTGCCCTAGTACCTCCTTCGCCCAGCCCGAGCGCCACCTCCACTCGGCCCTAGCGCCACCTCCGCCCGAAGCACCACCAGCCCCTCCTCTCTAGTTCTTTTGAGAGGGGGTTGGTTTTTTGGGCCTAGATCGTGCATCCGGAGTCAGAATTTGGTGAAAGAATAGGCGTTGGAAAGGTAATTCCGAGCCAGACCTTGTGGTGGTGGATTTTTTTCTGGACCTGCTGTTTGACTATGTTTTTTACCAGTCAAAGTCGGGCTTCTTTTTTGCACTTCCAGGGCCATAGAATGGGCAAACGGACTCCGTTTTTCGAAAACGAATAGGCGTTGGAAAGCTCTCAGCCTGCTCTATTTAGATTTGTGATATTTTTTCTTATAATTTTCACCAGGTACATGAGATATCAGTTTGAAGTTTTTTTGCTTATGCACTACTTCGTTCTCAGTACTATGTACTAGGGTTTGGGTTTCTCCATTGTGGGGGGGTGTTTTTTTCTCGCTTTCTATCATTTATATCAGAAATCAGGAACACCTAAACTCTCAAAACAAACAAACCCTTTTGCATCTTCTGTTTATTCTGAAAGATCACATAATAAAAACAACCAACAAGCAGGTGCAGGTGTAGAGTTCTTTTCTTTGTTCTCATGGTAGATCCTTCAGTTGAGTTGTTGAGTTCACACAACTATCACACCTGGAAGCCCTGCATCACAAGGCTTCTCAGGTCACGAGGGTTGTGGGCTACATTGGATGACATTCAGCCAGACCTTCACCATCCTTATGAGGTTCTTATGTATCGGAACAAGTTGGATGAGGCCATGGGTTTGATCGCTTTGCATGTCTCTGACAGTCTTCTGCTTCACCTTGATGAGTTGCTTACTCCTCGGGATATGTGGTTGAAGTTTGATTCTCTCTTCGGGAGGGTCAATGAGATTCGGGCATTATAGATTGAGGCAGAGTTGACTTCATTGTTACCTGATACCTTTCCCACTATTGAGGATTTTTTGAACAAATTCAAGACTACCAGATCTGTTCTTTAGGGATGTGGAAAGAACAAGACCGATACAAAGTGCATTCATTTGATTCTTTCGAAGCTTCGGGGTCCTTTTCAGTTTTTTGCCTCTGCTTTCTACTCCACCATGGATGGTTTGGGTATTAATTTCACCATGCCTAGCATTGATGTCTTTTGTGAGCACTTGTCTTGTGAGCAGTCTCATCTTTCTCAGTTGGATACGCTCTCAGGCTCCAAGAACAAAGCATTGGTTGCTCAATCCTCTAAGGAGAAGGACAAATAGAAGCAGAAACTGAAGCAGAAAAAGACTTCTACAGGTAGTGAGAATTCCTCTAAGCCTGCTCCTAAGTCTGATTCAAAACCAGTTCCTCCCAAACAAGGGAAATCTTCATAGTCCGGTGAGTCTTCCTCCAAGACTAAGAAGAAATCATCAAACACTTGCAGTTTTTGTGGAAATGACGGACATCTAGTTTCCAGGTGTTGGAAATGATTAGAGGCTTTAGAGGAAGCCATGCAGCAACACCACATTTCCTCACCTCAGGCGTCTTCTCCTTCCATAGTGAAAGGTCATGCTCTCACTACTAGAGCTTCGACCTCTGGGTCCACTTGGATTCTAGATTCTGGTGCTTCTCACCATATGACACACACTCAACAGTTGGTTACTTCTCTTGCCTCTTGTGGTATTTCATAGATTGCAGTGGGTGACTCAGTTCAGCTTTCCATCTTGGGTTCAGGTTTTGTCTCTTTGGATGAGGGTACTCTACAGGATGTTCTAGTTGTCCCTGACATCTCGACGAACCTCCTGTCCATTTATCAGATTTGTCACTCTGGCTCTGGTAAGACAGTTGAGTTCTCACCATATGATGTGGTTATTCGGGACCTCCATGACCATGATTTGGTTGTGGCTTCTGGTAGTGTGGATTCTGCATCTCGTCTCTACAGATTTGACGAATTTGAGCCCTCTTCGGGTACAAGTTCATCTCTCATAGCACATGCAGATTCAGTGAGTAAGCTTTGACATGAGAGATTGAGCCATGTCAATTACAGATATCTTCAGTAGATGAGTACACAGGCACTTGTTCTTGTGCTCCCACAGATTTCCTGCACTGATGGTGTTTGTCATGGTTGTGTTCTTGGCAAGCATCACAGAGATCCCTTTCTGAAGGGGAGAGCCTCTCGTGCTTTGGCACCCTTGGAGTTGATTCACAGTGATCTCATGTCATTTCCCACTCCTTTTTCAGGGGCCAAGTATGTACTCACGTTTATTGATTACTTCTCCAGACGCATATGGGTGTACTTTCTTAAGTACAAGTCTGATATCTTTGATTCATTTCAAATCTTCAAGACATTTGTTGAGAAGCAGTCTGGCTATTCTATTTGACAGATACGTACAGATAATGGGGGGGAGTATGTGAATCAGGCTTTCAGAGATTTTTGCATTGAGCATGGTTTGCAGCATCAGTTTACTGTTCCCTACACCCCTCAGCAGAATGGTGTCGCTAAACTCAAGAACATAACTTTACGGGAGATGGCGAATTGTATGATTCAGTCTAGGTTCATGGATTCATCTTTTTGGGGTGAGGCAATTAATTGTGCCAACTATATTCAGAATCGGATGCCTCACAAGGCTATTCGACATATGACTCCTGAGGAGGCTTGGTCTCATGACAAGCCTGATGTTTCCTTTTTTTGGGTATTTGGTAGTGAGGCATAGGCCTTTATTCCTGATGCTCAGAGGAAAGCCATGGAGTGGAAGAGCCGACCACTCATTTTTGTTGGCTACTATGAGGATGTTAAGGCATATAGGTTGTTTGATCCTGATTCCAGAGAGGTCCTGTTTCGATGGGATGTTCAGTTTGATGAGCGTCTTCCCATAGTGGATACCTCGACTCCAGTGTCTACTCCTCTACCTACTCCGACCACTGCACCACTTCAAGATATTTTTGAGGATGATTCTGATGATGGTGTTGATGATCCACCATCCCCACCTCCACCTGCTCCACCTCAGATGCCCAAGTGGGCTTGCCTCACTGTTGCAGCAGCAGGTCCTCTGGCTGGTGACCCTTCACATACTCATCGCACTCGTTCTCACACAGTGGGTTCTAGTATTTTGAGCCATGCTATTTTAGATGATCCTCAGAAGTTTTCAGAGGTGACAGGTCACCCTGAGTGGGATTGTGCTATGGAGGAGGAGTATTCTTCTTTGATGAGGAATCATACATGGGATCTCTGTCCTCTTCCTAAGGGCAGAAAGATGGTTAGGTGTCGCTGGTTGTATCGCACTAAATATGCTGCTGATGGTTCCATTGATAAGTACAAGGCATGACTTGTTGCGAAGGGTTTTTCACAGGTTGAGGGTATTGATTACTCCGAGACATTTGCCCCTGTAGCCAAGATGAATTCCATTCGCTTTGTACTCTCTCTTGCAGCTTCTCGGCGTTGGCCTGTTTTTCAGAAGGATTTGAAGAGTGTCTTCTTGCACGGGGATCTACAGGAGGAAATCTACATGGAACAACCTCAGGGATTTGTGCAGGATAGTTCTTTGGTTTGCAAACTTCGGCGTTCATTGTATGGTCTCAAACAGGCCCCTTAGGCTTGGTATGAGAAGATGGACTCTTTCTTGCTCTCCATTGGGTTTTCCCGCAGTCATTCTGATCACACCATCTACATTCAGCTTCTTGAGGGTGACATTTTGATTCTTGTGCTATATGTTGATGATCTTCTCATCACGGGTAGCTCATCCTCTATGATTCAACATATTCAGCGTGCCTTGATGGATCAGTTTGAGATGACAGATCTCGGTCTGTTGCACTAATTCCTTGGTCTTCAGGTGATTCAGTCTTCTGATGGGATCTCTCTCTACTAGCAGAAGTATGCTCTTGACATGCTTCAGCGCTTCGGCATGCTTGATTGCAAGCCTGCTCCCACACCATTTCAGTCAGGGGTTGTTTTGACCACACCTTGTCCCACTCCTTCAGTCGATTCTACACTTTACAGGCAGTTGGTTGGCAGTTTGTTGTACCTGACTCACACCCGTCCTGATATTTCCTTTGCGGTTGGTCTTGTCTCTCGCTTCTCCCATGATCCTCATGAGAGTCATTGGCAAGTTGCCAAATGTATTTTGAGGTACATTTAGGGCACTAGTTCTCATGGCATTCATTATACATTAGGGGAACCACACATTGTTGGCTACACTGACTTAGATTGGGCTGGTGATTTCACTAATCGAAAGTCTACTTCCAGCTTTGTTTTCTGTCTTGGCTCTAGTCCTATCACATGGTCTTGCAAGAAGCAGATTGCTCATGCATTATCATCTACAGAGGCTGAGTACCACTCTGTTGTGCTCGCTAGTTAGAGATCTTATGGCTTCGACAGTTGATGACTGAGTTTGGTTTTCCTCCTGATAGTCCCACTGTTCTTTGGTGTGACAATCAAAGTGCTACTCATATTTCCTGCAACCCGGTAGAGCATCAGCGGACGAAGCACATTGAGCTTCACATGCATTTCATCCGTTAGTTGATTTAGGATGGTGTTCTCATTCTGGAGTACATTCTCACTTCTGAGCAGGTTGCAGACATCTTCACGAAACCTTTTGCATTGCCGCACTATCTTCAGTTGCGCTCTATGCTTGGGGTGAAGGAAGTTGTCCTTGGGGGGTCTTTATGAGGCCTTCCTTCCTTCTTCTTCTTTTAGCATGTTCTTTTATCTCTTTTTGGAGAGGAGTTTTTTCCCACTGGGTTTTCTCCTTTGTCTCCGTTTCATAGAGATTTCATTGTATTTGGGTACCTGATCAGGCCTTGTTGCCGGGACCCATCTTTCATGCTTTCAGTAGTTGTTCTAGGTTTTAGCTTCTCCCTAAGTCTAGCTTAAGGGGGGGTGTTAGAGTAATTGGGTCTTTACTTGATTAATTAAACATTATTTGTTTAATTCTTTAAGTTTCCAATTATCTTTTTACACTTAAGCTAACATTAGGTGCATATAATTAATTATTTTAATTAGTTATTATGTGCAAACCTAGGGTTTTCCCTTTTTAGGGTTTCTTGACCTATTAGAGGTTACTTTTTCTTTTCATTGTATTATCTTTTCCATATACATTTTTTGGTGAATTGGAGCTCTCTTTTTTGAAGAATATTTTTCCTGTGTTTTTCTTGTTCTTCAGATTTTGCTTCATTGCTTCTCCTTGTAACAGGTTATTCGGCTTGCAAAAGATCTTCAGGCTACTGTGGGGTTGTATTTCTCAACTCCTATACCAGGTGGAGTGCTGCAAACTTGATAGCTTCATCTTTAGGCATTGGGTTAAGTTGGAAGTAAGTATCTTCTTTTTGAACCCAGGCACGTGTCGAGGTCGCTCCGGCCCCATCAAAGGATGACAAGTTGATCTTACCGACCTTCCGCTTGATGTCATTATTATAGTGTCCATAATGGTCTCGACTTCTGTCACCCGAGTATTTCATCCAGAGCTCCACATAATCCTTGAAGGATATGTCCCCCTCGAGATTTGCATCCCTTCAATCTTGACTCAGCTATGCTTGCATCTCCTGAAAGGTGGGTTCTTGCTCCCCCCGTGGTGCTTCTGATTTTTGAGGAAAAGTCGGCATCAACGACCGTGAATGTGAGCGTTGGGTGTTTGACCTTCCCATGACCAAATCATCGCCCTGTCCATTTTGTTCTCCATTCATTTTTCCCAAGGCCAGTTGTCATTAGGTTTCCTCTATGATTTGTTGTCGTTGCTCTCCTTTGGTTAGGGTGTCATTGAGCTGAGCTTGGCTTTTGGTTAGCTCCCTTAATAGTGCCATGACTTCTCTTGTAGGGTCCTGTGGCTCCCCCATTTGATCGGCTGAACGATACCTCCTCCTAGTGTACACTTGCATCCATGACATGTTAGGCTGGCAAGATCACAAGCTCTGATACCACTGTAATGTTCCCCAACCGTACTGGTGGAGGAAGCAAGGTTGTATGGTAGTGCAGTCATATGATGAAGGAGATTGTGCATATGGCTGCCAAGGAAGGGTCGTACAGTAGTGTCGAAGGGGTTGTACGGTGGTGCCAAGACCGTACAGTGGTGCAGGGCCGCATGGTGGTGCAGGGTCGTACGGTAGTGTCGAAGAGGCCATTGGTGCCAAGGTCGTATGATGGTGCCAAATAGGTCGTATGGTAGTGTGGAGGCAGGCCATACATTGGTGAGGAGGGAGTGTAACAGTATGGTGAGGGGGTACGGTAGACTTCAACTTGTGTGGGGGTTAATCTCTCACAAGTGTATTGAGTGATGAATTCAGAATATTAGGAATCCTTATGCATGCAAATCAGATTAACAAATACTCAACTGGAGAAGTAACAATGATGAAATTCAAGATTTGCCAGATCCGGAACAAGAACACCAAACAAAATAGGGTGAGGTGTGAATCCCACTGAAACTGTAAATACCAAATAGGGAGGGCCATTCACCTCCGAAATGGCGGAAACCAGAACTCCAACAGGAATTCGCACAAGAGAGAAAAATATCCAAATTTGCATCCCTATAACAATGACTAATACGACCATATATATGGGCTCTGGGAAACTTCCTGAAGGGTTACAAACGGGCCAACATGACCAACAAAAACTTGTCTAATCTAATTAAATAAAAGGGCCCGAAAAATTTGTTATTAAATTTGGGGCCTTACAACAAAATAATTAGATTTATTATTTAATTATATCGGGGACATCACACTTTCAAAATTCTCCACCAAAAGTTATATTGGCCAGGTATGTTCAAAGATACATATGAATGGGTATCTAAGTGTGAAAAGTGAGCCATGTTTACAGGTAGGCCCCATTTGGCTGCATTACCCTTGAGACTTGTTGTAATTGATGAGCCTTTCCAACAATGGGGCATTGATTTTATAGGCCCAATCAATCCACATTCCTCTATCGGACACACTCATATTTTGACAGCCTTTGATTATTTCACCAAATGGGTAGAAGCTATCCTTGTGAAACATACCACTTCTGAAGTAGCATGTAATTTCCTAAAAGAAAATATTTTGGTAAGATTCGAAGTTCCCAGGAAAATAGTTGTTGATAATGCTAGTTATTTCTCATTAGCTGAGATTACCCTGTTTTGTTATGAAAATGACATTAGTTTAGCACATTCCTCAGATTATTACCTCAAGGGAATGGACAGGTTGAATCTACTAAAAAAAACCTTGCTTCTATCATCAAGAAATAAGTGGATGAGAATCAAATGAAATGGCATAAAAAAGTTATATGATGCTATGTGGGCAGATAGGGTAACATATAAGGGCTATAGGCATGTCTCCTTTTCATCTTGTTTATGGGGTGGAGAGTGTTTTACCCTTGCCACTAGAACTTTCTGTGCTCAATTTGCAGAAGGCTATTGAACATGAGCAATTCCAATTTGTAGTAGAGAAGATGATTATGTACTTGATTATGTACTTGACAAGAGAGCCAGACAAAGAGATTTTTTTTGTTGGAGCCATGGTCCTCCTTTGGGATAAGAGAAGAGAACCAAAGGGCTTACATAAGAAGTTTGATTGATTATGGACAAGAACTTTTCAGATTAGGCAGATCCTTGGTAATAATGCTTTTTTGTTGGCTTATCCGGATGGTACTCCATTGCCTCTTGCCTAAAATGGGCAAGATTTGAAAATATTTAGTTAAAATAAAGTCTTTTCCCTTTGTACATAGTTTTGTTTTCCTAGTTAGTCTGTTATGTTTGCTTTCTTGTGTCTCTGTTGCCCAATGAATAAGGCTTATGCCAAGTTTTCTGGATCCTCTACATCCTAAAAGTCCTTGCCCCCATTCAGAGCCAATGTGTTGCCCCTTATCTTAAATTTTGAAATCGCTTCCCTTTAGTCGTGAAGATTGTCATTTCTCGAAGTCATGTTGCACATCATGTCCCTTTTCTAAGTCAGTCATAGAGTTAGAAAATTCTAGAAGTCCCTGATCACCCGACATCTCCTATCTTGTGTTTGGTCGCTCTGTCGCAAGTTGTAGTAAGCTCGCAAGTCCCGACCTTAGGTTCATAAGTTTGCATTTTCCTTGATTGAGCGACTTATCAAATCTTTCCTAGGTTTTAGGGTGCTGCCTTTGTGTCAGGTTTTATATGAACTAACACCATTTGCCTTGTTAGCAGGAACAAGCCAAATTAAGGGACCGTTTAAAGAGGCGAAGTAAATGCGACATTAGAGGCATGTCACATCAATTAAGTACATGAATGAGGTGGCAAATGATTTTTGAGCTAGCCTCCATTTCTCTGAGTTCTCTAAATGTGTCATCTAGCTCGCGCTCATGCAGAGTATAATACAAAATTAGTGGGCAAGCATGTGAGACACAATGACACAGCTATTGAATTTTGAAACCTTTTTGCAAGAGCTAGAAGTAGGAGAGAGAACTTTGCTGCGAGAGAAAATTGTTCAGTGTGGTTTGGCCTTCGTAGCTGCTTTTGTAGTTGTTGTTCCCTGCACATATTTGATTGTAGCTTTCTCTGAAAGATACAATCCCAAGACTCAGGAAATTCGAGCAGAAGGTGGTAAAGTGATTGCACGAATTAACCTTGAAAACATTTCTCGCGCTTTGTGCCTCCCTGAAAAAGAAGCTGTTGAAAATATGTTTGTTTTGGTTGGTGAGGAGTACTTTCGTGCACATGGAGACTTTTGCTTGAATTGTATAGCAAGGAATTGGCTAAAGTCATAAAAGGGAGGTAAATCTCAGCTACCCACTAAGCTTAAAATTTCAAATATGAAGTTGTGGAAGTCATAGTCCTATTGCACCGCATCGTGGGTAGTAATTCCACCGACTTTTTTGAATTCTAGATGTGTCATTTCATCCTTACTATATGTGCTCCAGATAGTTTCATTAATTGGGCCTCTGTCATTATTTTTCACTTGAATGAGCAATTGTGGAACTTCTGCCATACCCTTGCTTTTCATATGTGTTCATATCTTGTTTACATCCTTGCTAGTCAAGAGTCTGCTTGACTAGGTCTAGAGATTCATCACCATTCCCTTGTTTTTGCACCTGTATATCAAAAATTTCCTCAGTTGACCCTACAGAAGAGCACACATATTTTTTCCCGCTCCAATTATGTACTCTCAATGGGTCTAGTCATAAAATTGGAAGGAAACCCTGACTTACAGTTTTCTCGTGTTTCTGCTAACTTTGTGATGAAGTTTGGAAGTTTTTACACCCAATTCGACCAATTCACATATCTAAGAATTGGGAGTTTTGAGAAAGAGCCGTTGAAATTACCCCGTTTTCCTTCTAATTATATTGTGTTTTTAGACGTATGTCACAAGATGTCTATAGTAAATGTAAAATATTTAAATATGGGAAAAAGGAGATACCCTTTTCCATTGTCCAACAATATCTTTTGTTGTAAAACTAATGGTGCTGCCAAGGAAGTGGGGACACTTCTGGAGAAGTTTCACATTTCATCCTTACTAGCCAGAAGTAGTTTTGACACTAAAGGGTATGTAAGGCACCATCTATATGTAGCTAAAGGTTACATGCATCATCTTGAGCTTGAAGGTTTTTGGGAAGAATGTTTAGATGGTGTCGAAGTTTTCAAAACGAGCTATATGAGGCTCTCTTTGCAACAGATACATACCCTTGGTGTTTCTTTCAATGTCCCAGATAATGTTATCGAGGATGAGGTCATCATTGACCCAAAATATCATACTATTACTAATGCAGTTTCTTTGGAGTCTGATTGGTCTAGAAAAGAAGTTTCAGACCTGATGATTCGTACTACTCCAGTATTAAGGAGAACATTTGACTGGCTGAATGGTAAATGGAGATAGCAAGTCAACTCTTCCCAAAGTCAGAAGTCTTCATCATGCAAAGAGCATGGCACAATTTCTTCCTCTCCTGTTCAAACACTAGCAATCCGGTCTACAAATAGGTCATTGAGCAGAAAATCCCAGTCAGACGGTGATGGAGAAAAGCTGGAAGAGACCATTGCTCGACTAAAAACCACTTGTGAACAAGATGATTGGGCTACACCGCTCAAAGGAAAATTGCCCCTCTAATTCTGAGGATATACATCAGCAAATCATTGATGACCAGTCTTTTTCTACTTTGCTTGAAATACATTCCTCTCCTTTGCGAAGTACCCCTGATGTTACCAATAAAGAATACAAAACTGAGATAACCTCTCCAGCTTGGTTGAAAACGAAGGTTGAAAAGAAAAGAAAGGTTTCCACTCCTTTCTCCACTGAAGTCGACACAATTGCATTGTTATTGCAAAGTTCCCATAAGCCTAAGAAGGCTAAACGGATGTCTTGAATTGTCTCTGATCCTACTTCTGGCCACCAGAACCTAGAAATTGTTGATCTTTTTGGGAATGTGGATGCAAGTAATGTAATTGAGAAGGATTATAAGATCAGCCATGTGGATATGGGACCCTCTACCTTGGAGGGGGACGTTTATCATGTTGACTTCTCTGTTAATGCATTAATCAAAAGAGCACAGGAACAGAAAAAGAAGAATCTTGAGCTCCAATGTCAGGTACAATCTTTGAAGGATTTCATTTCATTATTTATAAATCCTACTGTTGGAGAGTCTTCAAGCTCGTATGTGCAGGGGATTGATCTAGACACTGTAAGGAAAATTAAAGGTAACTTGGGGTATGCCAAAGTTGTCACTGACTGGATCGATGAAATGTATGGTGTTGACATAAGTTATGCCACTAAGTTTAGGATGTTGTATGTAAATATATGGAACGAAAGAAATGAATTGTTAACACAACTACAACAGGTCAGAAAAAGACATTTATTTTTCTCATTAGAACAAAACTTTTATGCATGTGATTATCTGCTATTTTAATATTGAGGAACTATTGGTGGCTTTCATATATTCATAAGCTTTGAATTATGGCGTGTGAATGCTTTTTTGTTTTTTGAAATGGATGTCAGTTGGTGAATTTATATTGAAATGGTGGATGATTTGAAATTTCAATTGCTGTGAATGATGTTTCATAGTGGCTTTATTTTAAAACCTGAAAAATTCTAAAAATAGTTGTTAGTATTGTGCATGCCTTTGCCTTTACAAAGTTTTCTGATTAAAAGCTCTTTCCTTATTTGCTTTTCAGTTAAAAGCATATGAGTTGTTTGTTTATTTGTTGAAAATCATTAGAAGGTAGCTGCCACCGTTTAAAATAAGCAGAGAATCAGTTAGTTCTTATTTTGTTAGACTGGTTCAACTGTGGTTGCATTTGTCATCTTCGTGGCCATGAGAATATAAGTTAGGCAACAAAAATCTGTTAACCAACAGGTATCACCTTGGTTTTAGTTATTGTATGTTTTGTATGAACTCAAAGACTTTGTTGTTCAACTAGATAAAGGAAGTGGTCTATCACACTCTCCTCCTTTACATCATCCCAATACACTCAAAATAAATTAATATAAACATCTTTTCAATTTTGTCTATTTTTGTATGTTTTCATTGCCATGTTTGAATGTACATAAGATCATAAAAGGGCACTATAAAACAAATTCGATGATATTTATGTGGCAAATTATCTGTTCTAATGAGGTGCTTAACCTCAAGAAATGCAAACTAACATATAGACACAAAGTGACTAAAAAGGGGGTGCACCATGCAACCATTATGGTTTTCAATAAGGTAAGTGTTTTGCTTATGTAGTGACATTTATTACAACACTTTAGAGAAGCCCCCTTGATTTGGTAGAGTTAGAAATGAATAAGGTCTTACGCACCTTAGTATTTGGTCCTTAGTTGTCCAACCTCAATGTAGATATTGTGACATTTTCCTTGTCCTTATTTGACTATAGATGAAATGGTTGGGAAGCTAGAAAATGACAATCCTAACCTATCAAGAATGATGATTCAACTTCTCTAAAACTTGAATTGGATTGTTAATCGATTTAATGGCATTTGCACTTCTATATGTTCTGGTCCAAAGATGACAAGAATCTAGTTTCATAGCTCTCTAGAATTCTTTGGCCACAAATCTATGAAAGATACTTTTAGAAGTGGGGAAAAAGGACCAAAGATGCTAAGAAACATATGAAATCATGCAATCATTCGTAATTAATATCCACCACAAATTCAAGGGCCTCCAAAAAGTTCACATTCACAAGGTCAATATCTAATAATGCACTAAAGCTAACATCAAAACAGTTGAAGCTGATCATCAAAATAACAAGGTAGTATCCAAGAACTTTTGAAATCAAGGAAGGAAAAAAGGAACGAATTTGAGAGGAAGAAAAAGAATGAACATGAGAGTAAGGAACGAATTTGAGAGGAAGAAAAAGAATGAACATGAGAGTAAAATAATATGAAATACCAAAATGAACTAATCAATAAGCATTTGCTCATTAAATTAGAAAAAGCACACCAAAACTCAAGATGAGATGCAAGATTTTGTAAGGTAAAAAACAAAGCAAAAACTTTACTATTATGAAAAAACAGAGATTTTGTAAGGGGAGATAGCAGCAAAGAACCGTTGCAAAGAGATTCCAGGGGACGCGTTGGAAAGGATACAAAGGGTTTAGGCAAATGGAGAGATTTAAACGCAGGTATGGACTTAGTTTGTTTCAGCTTAGCGCAGGTTTCAACTTTGAAAAAAATAGAACATAAGGTATAGCGCAGGTTACCGGTTTAAATGGAATGCATCGATAAAGATTGGAGAACTGCAGGTTAGGCGTAGGTTTAAGTTTATCACGATCTATAAATCTGAGAATACAAAGAGTTTGAAACTAAATAAATAAAGAAAAGAATGATTTTATTACATTCATTAAAGCCAGATAATAAACAGCCCTGATATGGTGAGAACACCTTAATTGTGGGCAGGGCATTGCTTACAACTACTGGCAACAAATCAGAAAGATTAGGCAGAGCTCTTACAAAGAAGAACCTTTACAGAATATTATAGAGCAAGCTCTTACAAAGAACAACCTTTACAGAATATTATAGAGCAACCTTTACAGAAACAAAATAGAAATATAGATTGCATAAAATAGAAATATAGATTGCAGATATATATTGGATGAAAAAAAACAGAATATTATAGAGCAACCTTTACAGAAACAAAATAGAAATATAGATGGCAGATATATATTGGATGAAAAAAAAAATTGTTTATCAGAGTTGCATGCATACAAACTGATCGGGTTGAACCAAAAAAAACTTGTTATCAAATTAAAAATAAAAATAAAAAAACATAAAGATTTAAATGCATTCAAAACTAATGAATCCAAAATGAACTAATCAAAGAGCAATTATTTAGAGGAAGATATTGCTATTAAATTTGAGAAGTCAAGATAACCAAGAGCAAGCTCACCAAAAAGGAAGATATTACTACCAAAAAGGAAGATATTACTATTAAATTTGAGAAGCCAAGATAACTGCGAGCAAGCACACGAAAACTCTAAGAGGAGGAAAGGCGAGATTTTGTAGGGGTAAAACAAAGAAAAAAGCTCCAATATTATGAAGATGGATGTCCTAAGAATAAGCTCCAATATTATGAAGATGGATGAATCCAAAATGAACTAATCAAAGAGCAATTATTTAGAGGAAGATATTGCTATTAAATTTGAGAAGTCAAGATAACCAAGAGCAAGCTCACCAAAAAGGAAGATATTACTACCAAAAAGGAAGATATTACTATTAAATTTGAGAAGCCAAGATAACTGCGAGCAAGCACACGAAAACTCAAGAGGAGGAAAGGCGAGATTTTGTAGGGGTAAAACAAAGAAAAAAGCTCCAATATTATGAAGATGGATGTCCTAAGAATAAGCTCCAATATTATGAAGATGGATGTCCTAAGAATATACAATATGAGAGAAAGCGCTTCACATGAAAATGCTGTCCCAATAGTATTGCCTGGACTGTTGTTTGTCACAAGCGGAAAGGGAAGTCTCCCCCAAACTCCTCTGAATCGAGTTCTTTTGAACTGTTATTGGTTTGGTATGCCTTTAACAGTGGTTATGTCTTGCTGTTAAAGGCCTGTCTGATGTGAGTTTGTCTAGGGTTAGCACCCTTGTTTGCTGCCTTTCTTTTTTTCACGCCTATGGGCTGTTTGTATATAAGGCCATAAGCTGTTTGTATATAGGGCCAGCACCCTTGTTTTGCCATTTATTTAATCAAAAACATAAAAATGCTTCATGAGAAAAAATGGCAGAAACAAAGAGAGACACCTTAAATATATAGAGATGAGAGAGGAGTCTAAGGATGCCATCTATTATCCTATGCGTACAAAGTGTCACACAATCTTTCATAAGGAGAAATCTACACATAAGCTCTAATATGAAATCTAGACATAAGCTCTAATATGAGCCTCATATTAGAAATAACATAAATGAGTTACAAAAGACTTGTAGATTACAGAAGATTAGTAAGAGGTAATTACTAGTAAAAGGTTATAAGATTAATTCGTAACGGAACTGCCTCAAAAAACTTCTGGTCCTTGTCCCTTTTCAGAGACCGTTAACCCAACTGCTTAGACACGTCTTGCCATTCTTGATTTGATTGGGTACAGCATACGCTAGTGTTTAGACAATGACATAAAGAGAGACCTTCAACTTACACGACATAAATATTTTGTCATGGAATGCTCTTATCCAGTACTAATAGGTAACTTTGAAATCCCATGAATGCAGGTTCTACAGCTACAGACGCTGAC
Source organism: Cryptomeria japonica (assembly GCF_030272615.1). Taxonomy (NCBI): domain Eukaryota; kingdom Viridiplantae; phylum Streptophyta; class Pinopsida; order Cupressales; family Cupressaceae; genus Cryptomeria; species Cryptomeria japonica. The sequence goes on from NC_081413.1 coordinate 564,667,224, forward strand.
TCACTTGCGCTTGTTGATTCCATTGTTCTCCAAATATGGCCCAGAAAAGGTAGGGAATCCCTTATGGACTTCCAAGTACATTTGAACTGCCTTAAATCAGGGGATTTATTTAACTAAGGCGGAAAACTTATTATGTCCTAGGCAACTGGACAATTCTTTACCTATTTCCCAGCATTTAATACACAGAAAAACAATAGAATAGAGCACAAGCTCACATCTGTGGGCATTCCTGATGAAACAGAAATTAGATATTTGTAGGACATGATTTTGTCGAATGAAACCTACTTTATGAATATATCTTCCCTAACTCTCCATTTCCGAATCCTTCTGAGTGTAGGATTATCATTGGCAATAACATTCACAATTCATTGATTTCCTCATTTGATTCTCATCATCGGTGCCAGATAGATTGTACTCAATCATTAACCAATTTTTTTGGCTGTTGCAGATGAAGAAGCTTCTCACACTTTGGGAGGAATTGAAGATCAAACCTAATAAATGTTCTGAAACTTTAAAGCTTCCATGCCACGAAGTCAATCAACTGCAAATGACATAATGAAAAACAAATTACCTCCTTTAAACTACTTTAACAGTGTATATTTACAGCCAGACAATATATTATACGATTATCCTACAGTATCCATTAGCTTCCAACTAATTTATAACAAACAACATCAAGATGCCTTGAAGTTTCTAAAATAATTATCCAATTTCAAGCTCTTAAAATGAGCAAGAGTTGCAACTTCCAACCGCTGTTAATATCAGTTTTATGTGTATAGTCACAACATGGTATAAGCCATAACAACTCTCTCTACCCAGAAAAACAAGGAGGAATGCTATTCGGTTATGATTACTGAGAATTAAAATAATTTATCAGCTAAATAATAAGATAATGAATTGGTGGCAAGACACCCACATGCATATGCACACAATGGATAAACCATTATCGGAAAAGAAATTCAACTCAGTGCTGAACCTTCAGAGTAGAAAGAAAGTGAACCCCTTAAAATCAAATGTTAGCCTCAAAGTCTTCACATGGAAATAATATCACAGTAGAAGTGTCCACCTCGAAATATGCTCAGTCCTAGCATGAAGTCTTACATTCCACGCAATCTAGACAGGGCTCTGATTAATGCACGGGAAAATGTAGGCTATTGCTATCAAAAGTGCCTGCATCCAATTCACCTGTTGTCCCGCAATTACAACATCTCTGTAATCAGCCTCAAGAGACAAGAGAATGGTGGTGGATTGCTTCTGGCCCAACCAGTCTCGATCTGGAACAAGATCTTTTGTGAAGTCAAATGTCCACATATCCAATCATAGCAACCTCACCCCCAAAAGAGTATTGTACTCAATGTTGATAAGTAACCCTCATGTAGTAAGGACACATTTTTCTTCCTTACAATGACTCTGTCCGGGCATGATTCAATAAGAACAAATAGTAGATATAGATATAGCAGAAATACTCAAATATATAGTTACAGATTAATACTGAATACCGATTAAAGGAAATTCTAAAATGATAAAGTGTAGCCACTTTTATTTCCAAATAAATTCTACTTGCCTATCTATATATATAATCAGATTGGGGTAATTGCATAACCCTTATCAAGCTGCCTTATTCTAAAATTTAGAAATTATTATATTAGTAGTCAAAGCTGTATACGAGGTTGGGTGTTCCCAAGCCTAAAAATGCTTGCTGACAAGTAGATGATTAGAGGTGCAACAGGCCTTTCCCCTTCAAAAAAAAGTATTACCCTTGATGATGTTTCTCCATGAAGTAATCTTGCTCCCATGTCGTTCTTCCAATTAAATATGCTTTTATGTGACTAGTTACTTTGTGATGACACGGTTGCATACTTGTTTAAACCAATGTCAAGCACCAGTTCTGGTTACAAAATTCATTTTCCTTGCTCTGTGAGAATTGGTCCCTCTAATTACCCTGGAATCTTTACGCCTTAGCAATCTTATGGTCCACATTGGCAATCTTATGAAAAACCTTAAAGTGCTCACACAGTTTAGTAACAAACTGCTTTCCTTTTTGTTGTTAAAAAGGAATTTGTTTGTATAAATGAAATTCAAATGAAGATACAATCAGACTTATATGAAGATATTGCACTGAGGAGTTCCTCCTTGTCTTCTTTTCTCACAAGAGAATCCACTACATTCTCCTTTCCTTTCCTCTAAATAACATCAGGCACTGCCGACATGTAAATAACCTGTTTTTCTTGATCCTCATTGGATAACATTTAATTCCAAAAAGTATTTTGAGCTAACATGGTTTGTTTTGACCTTGACTGGTTGACCCATCAAATCCAGGCAATTGACAGACTCTCAGTTCACATTATGAAATAAATGGATGTAATATGGCTGAATTTTAAAGCTACTCAGTGATTGGACAGTAGAAGTAATCTATTACTTAAAGATAATTCAGTATAACACAATGGGATTCTTATGAAAAATACAGGGCAATATAGCTAAATTTTAAAGCTACACAGTAATTGGATGGTGGAAGTAATCTACTCCCTAAAGATAATTGGCAGAGCACATTGCCATCGTGATATATTACAATTGGTTGCAAGGAAATACGAATGTAAGGTGTGAGATGATGGATTAAATTCATCACCCAAATATTCATTTAGATGCATTAATGATTACCTGAGTATTTGCACATATTAAATATATGAAGATGAGTATTTGGTTTGTCAAGTTGACTAAAACTGATGATATGATCATTTCTTAAAACCAGAGCCACAAAATACAAATTGTAAACCAGCCATTGATTAGTAACCAAAACTTTTGCATATTAACAAGTATTATACTAATGGAAAATAACCGTTGTCTACAAAATATTGTTTATTAACCAAAACAGTAATTCTTGTCCACGAAGTCATCAGTCTGTTTGCAACCACGAAAAACATTTTATCCATTGGCAAATAGATAGTCTCATTGTGGAAGAGATAACTGCAACGACAGCTAAAAACATTAATATTTTAGAAGATATAATGGTACTGAATCAATTGATCAAAATCTCAAAGTTCACCTTTGATTTGAAAAAAACTCCAGCTAGACAAAAAAAAAACTCATCACACCTATCTAGATATAAAAAGCATTTTGTCATTCAAGACCATTTCTGAAAATTTTGAATATTGAACATTTCTAAATAAACAGATATGGCCCTGTCCTGCTCTCAAACCTCAAAAGATATCTTTTATTGTTACATCTCACTTAAATAGTGGTTTTGTAGCTTCTCCTAAATTATTTGTGCAGAGTGTGCGTACCCAGAACAATGGAAAAACAATTACATTAATAAGCAATCTTAATTCACCACATGGTTAATAACAATTAAAGGAAAACACATGAAACCAACAAGGGAAATTCAAACAATACTTCAAGGATATCATTGATAATTTATATATTTAAATTATTCTGATAGTCTTAAAGTTCTCAGCTTTTACAAGAATTATCCCCAAAATTACTATTATGCATGAATTCTCTCTGTATGAAATCAATTGTATTGAGGCAGAAACACAATTATTATTAACCTTCTAAAACTGAAACATCAAAAGCGAAATTTGCAGAATCATTAATTTTGGTTTAGACCTTATGCACATACCATATTCAAAAATAATTCCTGAGTCCAGGCATGAGTTTAATAATAATATTTTATAGACACAAAAATTTGCTGTACGTGATCATATTTAACCACTGATTCCTCTTTTCAAATCAATTGAGGAGAGCAATCAGAATTGTGCACATGCAATAAAAGCAGCTTGCAAGTATCATATGTCGGTGCGATAGTCAACATTACTAAGACACCTGATACATCTTTAATAATTGAATCTGAAAGCATCAAATACCATTTAAATCACAGCACCAAGCAACTCTCAAATATATACATGGATGTCGATGTATGCAATTAGTACCAACCAGTCAAAAAACAACAAGGAGAGAAAAGAGGATGTATATCAAGCAACATGCATAAGCTACCAGGCTTCGCTGTTGGTCGGCATAGGGTGTAAATGCCAGTAATAAAGTTGTGCAGGTCCTTGTGCACCAGATGACCGTTACTCCTGCCATGATCAGTATAGAAGTTCTTGTAGTGTGAGGAATTATCAAGCGCAGAGCAGAAAATATGAGCAGGGGCAGCAAGCAGTAGCCCACAAAACTGAAGCATCTGTAGAGGTCCAGGTTTCCATTTCTTCCAGCTAACATGTTGATCACCACATAAAGGAAGAAGGAGGCCAAGCATACCCAGCCTAAAATTACTCCGAATTGGAGCTTCCCTGACAGCAGCTGGCACACACCCAAAGCCATACAAATGATGAAGGGCCCTGACAGCTCTGCATCTTCATGCAACTCAGTCTTCACCTTTATGGGGTTTAGTATGCTCGTTGTTTTCTTAATTATCAGCTGGGTATTTATGCCCAGCTCGTCCAGAAGGGGAGGTTCTTCCTCGGTCCTGACAAAAGGAGGAGCTCCGTGCAATGAAGAAGATGTGAAGGCGGTGTTGCCCAAATCAAACGACATGAAAGGTAAATTGGCATGGTTGCTGGGGCGGAAAGAAGGAGAAGAAAGGGGCAGAGGGCTCAAGTTAACCTGCTTCCTCTGTTGAGGCACTGTGATGCCCACATGGAATTGTGGGTTGGGATCCATTACAATTCTCTGATAAAACCCAGATTAGAAAGAATCCATTACAACAATTCTCCTCTTATAAAAACCCAGATGAACAAAAACACTCTTGCTTTGTAACTACGATTCCGATTACTTCTTTATTGGTTTGCGCGTGGACATGTTCAAAATGCACTTCGATGTGGGAGTTATTGATGCTGTGGAGCTATGTCTGCTGTCCACGTAACAAGTCTGTTAAACATTCATACGCCACTTTTCTTTTCTTTTTGGGAAACGCTTGGAAGTGAAAATCCCATTTCCATCTCCTTTCCTCTTTATTGATTATGTGTTATAACCAAGGAGAATTATTGAATTATTAGTGAATCATGTGTTGTATGTTCACACCTCGCTAATATGTAGGCAATGTTAAATGATATCACTTCTAAGGGATTATTATGTTGTTGTAGGTGCATGTGAAAGGATTTATTGGTTGTAAAAGTGGTTTCGTGCAACTAGCTTTTCTTTGACCCAATACCTATTTGGGGTCGTGTACAATAGGTATAGTGGTTGATTATTATTATTATGTTATGTTATATTTAAAATAATATACAATTCAATTAAGAAATTTTTTAGGAATAATTTTTCGAGTTTAAGAATAAGATTCTTAAGTGGAGGGGAGATCACCCACTTTCAAATTAGGTCTTCAGTCATCCATAGTCTATTGATGAACCCTTACCGTTTTAATAACATAGATTTGTGATCTTAAAAGTAGAAATAAGTTATAGGATTTTGGATCTATTATTTTTTGACCTAATAATAGTGTCTTTACTGAAGAGAGAGATCTTGTTGGCGTGTTGTTGACTCAAAAAAGATATTGCTGAGTTGAAACAAATTTAAAGACTTTGCTAGTGAGTCGAAAACAAAATCAATTTATTCTTTAAAGACTAAAGGTGATATGAGTAATTCCTCTTTCAAAGAGGTGGCAACTTTGCTATCTAGTAGTAAAAATTTGTTGATGTTGCATCTTATTATTTTCTATGTTTCAAGAAAAGGTATCAAGTATACAAAAGATGGTTGTTAAAGGTACACATGTTTTTAATTATCTTAATACATATCATTATGTTACCCAAATTTTACACCCTACATGGTGGAATGTGATCGATCATGGCTAACTAGTGTGTTTTAAATACTCCTTTGAGTGTTCATTCATATGTTTCAAATGCTTCTACAACTATGAAATATTCTAAGTTAGTTTCCCATGACTATATTAGTGATGCTTCTTCATGTTAATCATATAGCCTTACATCATGTGAAAACCCATGTTTATATTTGCATACATCCATAGAAGATAGCAATTGAAAAACTAGTAAGGTTGTTAAAATGAATTTTTTTGGTCAAGAATGGATCAAGAAATTGCAATTCCTTGTCCATCTTGTTGCAACAAAACCATGCAATTCTATCCAATATCATTCCCCTAAAGCCCATTTACAAATAACTATACCTATCTTGGGTTTATAACTATACCTATCGAGGAACAATATAATAGTTAAGGTCTTTGACTAGATGCCTAGATTTGATGGGTATGATATTTATAAAGAGGATGCACACATTGAGGCATTTTCAAAATTAATGGATAAATTTTAGTTTGAGGTGAAGACATGTGGATAAGAATTTTTGTTAGGATTTTGTTTGAAAACGAACACAAATAGTATCAAAGTTTTTTAGAGCATTATTTTTCTTCTTAGGGAGGAGTTGAGAGGGCATTTGAAAATGAACTCACACTTAATGTTGACCCTACTATTTGTATCTAATAATTGACAAACATCAAAAGGCAAGAAGGGGAATCAAGAATGGATTTTAATCATAGGTTTATTGATTCCCTTTCCAAAATTTTAAATTCTTTTGGCCCTAACATACCTACCTACATTGAAATATTCTTTCAATATTATGAGGTTGGTTTGAGTATAGTGTGGGAGGATTCTAAACTTGAAAATACACAATAAACATATACATGTATTAATTCCATTTAAAAAGTGTGGGATGAGTACATTGAAAAACTTTCATCCTCATGGGAAAGTGTTGTTGATAAAGACCATGTTGTGAATAAAAACAACAAAATGAATGCAACATGCAAGATGAATACACCATAAAATGATGATCTTGTGTATGCAAATGGATAGATGAAGGTGTTGGTGGATCATGTGATAGTAGTATATGAGATGAAGAAAGTGCTTGCACCTACCTTCAATTTGATAGGTCATCTATGAATGATTGAAATGAAAAAGTATATGGTGACATTTAATCTAAAAATGAGGTAAATGACATTGATATTTATCATAATCAGTTGGACAAAGTCAGAGTTGCGTGTATTAATGAGTGTTCAAGCGGATAATCCTTTGAAGGTGATTGTATGAAATGTGTACATGCATATGATGTAAAATTCGAACAATAAAACATTTTATTATTTGATGTATTACCCTCTTTTCTCTCTAATTTTGAAGAATCTTCTAACATTTGTTTTGATGAGAATGGCATAGATGTGGTTATAGTTAATGATGAAGTTGTTTAGATGGAAGTTAGTGTAGTCTATGATTTTTCATCTTGAAGACCTAGTGCAGTCGATGATTTTTCATCTTGAAGACCTTGCCCTTGATGATTATATAGATGGTGATCATGTGGATACATATGAGAACTTTTTTATTTGGTTCAAGATCTTTTGTCTTCCTTATGTAGATTGTGCTTCAATGGGGTTACAAAAAAAGTGTTTCTATACTGATTGTAGAAGAAGAAGAAATGTATTATAGGTTTGATTTTAGTAGCAAATATAACATAGTGAATTGCCAAAATGAGCATGAAACAAAGAGACAATCTAAGGAACTTAACTCTTTTCTTAATGCGTCTCATAACGATGGTTTTTTTATAATTAAAAATGTGCTAGCATATATGAATGAGGTGTATGCTAGCCAATAGTTGTCCAAGGATTTGATGTGGATGCAGTTGATTATGATGCTTTCCTTTTTGAGGGTCATGCCTCTACTACTATGGATAATGGTGTGCTAGAATTTGAGTCTTTTTTTGGGCCTAAAATACAAGTAATGTTAAAGTTGAATAGCAACATATACTAAGAAGAAAGATCAACATGTTGCAACCCAACTTGATAATGTAGTTGTGCTTGAGACATTATAATTTGATATGTTGGATAGTTTCCTTCCTTGTGCAAGGAAATGTTTTAGTTGGGTATATTCTTGCAATGTGAATTGGAGGAATTCACTTTTTTTCTCGATTTAAGTGAAGAAGTCAATATGTATGAAAAAATTTCTAGTTCTTTTGATGTTGACCTAATTTACCAAGTCTCATCTCCTACCATGTGCATGCATCATGTGTCATGGAAGAGATCCAATACCTATTACTTGTGGTTTCCTTGTAGCAATTAGGTCAATGGTGGAGATGATCTTCACTTAGGCAATGTTTATGGTTTGGTGCATGCGTTGGTGGAAAAAAATAGTTTGAGGGAGATCAACTCCTTTAGTAGACTTGTTTTTTGTTGCAACAATTTGTCCATGGATATTCTTGTAGGTCTAACCTAAAATTATGTTTTAAAGCTATTATTTGCAACCATATATACATAGTTCATTTTTTTCTATTGTCATGCCCAATTTTAGTTAATATTAGTTATAGGTATTAGATCTATTATTTTTCTCTTATGTCTCCACTAGTAATGTATTTTTGTGTGTTTTCGTCTTCTGAGTATGTCTTTCCGTCCAACTTTAGTCTCCTTTCTTTCTATCAGAGTTTCATACTTTTCTACTTTTTCATGCCTTCCATCCTTCCTCCACTCTATGCATTATTTGGACTTTCAAACATATCTTTATCAACATACTTATTGCTCAACCCTATATTCCCTAACTTATGGTATGATTCTTGAGGTATAATTCAAACCCCCAAACCCCAAAATATCTACCTTTTGTTTATGTTCTCTTTCAAAAACCCTAGCACATGTTATAATTCTATTTAATGATTTGTTTTGGTACCATAAATTCTCAAGGTGGGATCTTTCCCACCCATGATAATTTTTGAAATTTTAAAATGTAGATTTTAATTATGGCCAGCTTTTTAATTTTGTAATGGATGAGCATGTCCATTTAAGGATCATCTTCTATTGCTTTACAAAAATCGCTATTTCGAAAATCGATTGAGTACTTATGTTTGAGTGAGAGATCAAAGGCTAAAAACCCTTTAATTGTGAAAGTTAAAAGAAAAAACCCTTTAGTTAAAGACTGATCTCATTTATAGATTACATTGGAGCTTCATTGATCATAAATCTCAATTTCTTTATATTGAATCAATCGATTTTTCATTGGTGTGGATATGAATTTGGAATTTTGGTGTTGTAATTTCTTAAATTACATACTATTTGAATGTAATTTAGTATTCATTTGTAATAATATAAAGATTAGATTATTGCATATAATATTTACTGTTTGTAAGTTTGTGATGATAAAAAACAAGATATTGTATATATTATTTGTTATTTTTTGCTTATAATGTGATGATAATAATAAAGTGTGAATGTTGAATTAAATCTAAGTTATTTAATATTTTATTCAAATATTAGAATTTAACATTATTGTGAGTATTTGTAGAAGGTTGAAAATTGGATATGCATAAGTATTTTGACCAAGACATTACATATGTGTTGTGTGTTTGTGTATTCATGACTCTTGTTTGTCATGTTGAAGTGTTTATGTCGAATCTCTTTTTAGTCTCCCCTTTTTGTTTTCTACTCAAAGATAGTTGAATTCTCATTTTCTACAAGAGGCACACATCCCCAAACAAATCCTATTGAGCAAATTTGTAATGCTATTTTTTCATGTGTGTCATCCCTTTGATGTGTCAAGTAGACCTGTTAAAATCACCATTTATAACTGAATTGAGATAGTCTCAATGTGTTTTATATGAGTAAAAAATGCCTAAGTGTTATCGTTTGATATTGAAAATGTGCTAATAGTTTCAAGAGATCCATTTTCTTAAAGTTTGGGCTATTTGTAGATAAATTTTTTAAGTTTGAGGGCTTAGTTTGAATTTTTGAGTTGTCCATCTGATTATGCTACCATGTTCATCCTCGCATTTTTCATCTATCTTTATTGGCCCATCAAAATTTCTCTTCCCAAGATACCTTTCCCCTCAACCTCGACCTACCAATGCTTTACCATAAAAAATATTTAATTCTTTTGGATCAAAGTTTTAAACTAGCCTTATCTAAGTACCTCATATGGAGCTCTTCCAATTCCCAACTCTTTACTCAAAATTTTCCTTACGTTATTTATCAAAGTCAGAGAAGTAGGATTCCTTCTACTTGAGTACCCTTTCCATCTCATCCTCAAATCCCCAATGAAAAAAAAAGTTATGTCATAGGATTTAAAATATTGTAAAGATTGCAAGTTCTCAATTTTTTTGAACTATTGATAGGTTCCAACGTTGAAAAGTTAATGAGTTTGTGAACCTTGTGAAAGTGTAATAAAGGTTTTCCAAATATCTAAAGTTCCTACAAAACTTGAAAGAATGAAAGAATATTTGAAGAAAAAAAGCGTTGAAGTTTTAAATATCACAAAGTTTGTGAATTTGTGAACCTTGTGAAATTCAAACATGGTTTGTCGAGTCACAAATACTAAAGAACACAAGTGAACACTGAGAGGGGGGTGAATCAATAATAATCTAAAACTTCAATCTAGTGTGTGTGCAAATAAAAACAAAACCAGAATCATACACACACAAGGACACATCACATAACACCAGTAATTACGAGGAAAACACAATGTGGGAAAAAACCTCGGTGGGAATAGCTGCTAGAGTCTAGTGCTCCAAATCAACCTCACAAGTAAATCAAAGTTACAATATGTTTTAGGGCACCAACCTAAGGAGTTGTTGGCATGTTTGGCATAACTGATGTAGATGAGTTGATGATTGTACCGATAGAGGAATGATGATGACATCATCAATTATTAGTGTTGTCATTGCTGGCAACCTATGTCAATTGATATTTGATGATGATTACAGATGATCTTTGATGTCTAACTTGTTGGTTAAGTAATTTGGTCTACTAGATTTAGAATTTGTAAGTCTGACAGGGTTTACCGACAGAATTGAGAATTAGGACTTCAACTGTTAAAAGCAAAGATTTTGATGGAATTGGTAAATCGGTGGTGGTTGGTAACTTGTGGTTTGTGACATAAGCTTTTATGATGGATTTGTATATGTTACTAGAACTGCATCCTATGTTGACTACCAGAAGGCATGTTTTCAAATTCTGATGGAGTTGTGCTAAGGTTTTAGTATGGTTTTAGGACCGGTGATGAATTCACTAAATCGGTAATGATTTTTGATATGACGGTGATTGGTGGTGGATCTACATGAAGAAGATAACACGACACGATGCACATGAATGATTTGAAATGTGTTTTGGCGCGGAAGGTGGTAAAATTTCTTGGGAATGTGCAAAATGCTTAGCAAAATGTTATAAGTGTTTGACTTTTATATAGATTGGATTTTTGTGATGGGTTATGAATAATCAACGACTGACATTTCATTGTAATTTGTTGTAATGATCTATATATTGATCTTCTATGATCTTTATTGTAAATTCATGATGTAATTAGGTTTAATGGCCAACTTAGTTATTTTGGCTTTTTAGGGCGACACAACCAATGTTTTATGTGTTAGTGATATTTGGAGAATGAGTTAAGCCATCCCAAAGAAGATAGAGATCTACCTGAGTGTTGCAGAGTGTGAAGCAAAACTGGATCTGATTTAGCAAGCTAAAAGTGCAAAATGATAGATCATTTTTCACTGTTTGTTCCCTAACAGTTACAACAACTTAAATACCTTAACCGAGTAGGTCCTAATAGGCCTTTGTCATATAAGTCCCCTAACAAGGTAACTCACAAAAGAGTGTTTAAATCCTCTAACCAGGTTGATCCTAACAGATCATTAAGCCCCTAGAGGGAGTGATTTGCAAATCCCTTAATCAGATGACTCCTAATAGGGTCTCCTCTTAACCAAGTGTATTGTAAGCTCTTAACCGAGCTAAGATCCTAACAAGGCATACTTCAAAAGAGTACAAATTATTGTGGGTACCAATTCCCATCGTGTTTTTTCCCATTTGGGTTTCCACGTCAAAAATCTTGGTGTTTATGTGTGAAATATCTTTTTATGATGTTTATGTTTACATGCATTATTTCTGAGATTACCGATACTGATATGAAATGATTAAGGATTTGATCTGATTGATAAGATTGATTGGTTGAATGATCAAATTGGTAATGACTGATTAAGAGATAAAGATGTTGACAACCATGATAAATGGTTTTAGCAAATTTGATTGAAAGGTTGTTAGATCTGATTGTTGAAGTGAGGATATTACATAAGAAGTTTCAGATCTGATTTTAGTTAGATTTGGATTCAAAGTTTGAGTTATTGTTAATATTGATTCACCCCCCTCTTAGTATTAATTGGATCTTCATAAGATTAACAATTGGTATCAAAGCCTTGGTCCTTTGTGTGTAGAAAAGCTTAACCGCTTGAGGAAAATATTCTGAGGAAGACAAGATGATGAAGAAAGAGGGTTCAAAATTCAACAAGGATAACTATAAGATCTAGAAAGATAGAATGAAGATATATCTCAAAGGTCTTGGTGCTCAATACTGGAAACATGTTGAAACAACATAGGTGGCTCCTACTACTGCCCCTTGACATCGTATGAACTTAAAGATCAATAGGAGAACATGAAAGCCCTTGAAGCTATTGTAAGTACTTTATCTGATTCTGATTATGTTGATGTTCAAGGATTGGAAACCGCACTGAGGTTTGAGAAAAATTAGAAACAATTCGTGGAGGAGATGAGCATGTACAAAGAGCAAAGGAAGAAAGCTTGAGAGGAAAATTTGATGACATGAAAATGCAAGAAGGAGAAAATATTGCACAGTATCGTCAGAGAATTAAAGAAGTAGTTGGCGGTATAAAAGGTGCTAGTGGTAAAATCGATGATGATGTAGTGGTAAGTAAAATGCTCAGAACTCTCCAACCTCAGTATGCTATTAGAGTATTGACAATCCAAGAACTGAGATCCATTTCAAAGGATAAGGTAACTGTTGATTCTTTGATTGGTAAGCTTACAACCTTTGAGCTAAATAGTTTTGACAATAGTGTGGTAAAATCTACTGAATTTTCTTTTAAATCTTCTATTACTGGTTCATCTGCAAGAAAAGGAAGGAATGTATGTCTAATTCATGAGTGCAGATCTAGTCGTGGAGGTAACCAAGAGAGTGAAGATCAAGTAATGGAACTTGAAGCATTGCTAGCAAAGAGATTTCCAAGAGGCATTGGTAAGTATAAATGAAAGCTACCTTTAAAGTGTTTCTTTTGTAGTAAGATTGGTCATATTGCTACTAATTTCCTTAACACCGATAAGAAAGATAAGTTCAACAAATTCAAAGGGAAAGGCATAAAACACTGTTATGTTGCAGTAGATGAAGGGGTGACCGATGAATAATCTAAAGATGAAGATGACAATGAAGAGATTGTGTTTGTAGATGTAAAAGAGGAATTGTCTGATGAGAAGGCATTGGTTTCTCATGTAGAAAATGGTAATGAATGGATTATAGATAGTGGTTGTTCACATCACATGACCAGAGACAAGAGTAATTTCTTAACTCTTAATGAATTTGATGGAGGTGTTGTTAGATTTGGAAATGACTCTCCTTGCATGGTGAAAGGTAAAGTTTCTATTTCTTTGAATGGGAAGAATAATACTGATGATGTATTTTGTGTTGATGGTCTGAAACATAATCTATTAAGTGTTGGACAACTCAATGATAAAGGTTATTTGCTTGAGTTTAATGGTGAAATCTACAAAATTCTTGGAGGAAATGGTGAACTAGTTGCTACAGGAAAACAAACAAGAGGTAACTTATTTCATTTAAATGCTAATGTCTCTATTTGTCTAGTTGCAAAAATGGAAGATAGCTGGTTATGGCACAAGAGATGTCATATGAATTTTGATAACTTGGTGAAGGTAAGCAAGTCTAGTGTTGTGAGAGGATTACCATATATTGTTAAGCCGAATAATGTGATATGTAAAGATTGTCAAATTGGTAAAATGACCTCTATTTCATTTAAGAGAAAGAAGTGTTCATCTGAAAATATTTTGGATTTGGTTCATACCGATCTTTGTGGTCCTATGAGAACAAAAATCTATTTTGGTGATAGATATGCTTTTTACCGATGATTATTCTAAGATGATGTGGGTTACATTCCTAAAGGAGAAATATGAAGCCTTCAGTAAGTTTAAAGCATTTAAAGCTCTAGTTGAGATTGAGACTGGTAAAAATTGAAATGTTTAAGATTTGATTGAGGAGGAGAATTCACATCTGATGAATTTCTCAAGTATTGTGATGAATAGGGTATCAAGAGACAGATCTCTGCTCCAAGAACACCACAACAAAATGGTGTAGCAGAAAGGATGAACAAAACAATTGTTGATGTTGATAGAACAATGTTATTACAAGGTAATCTGCCTAAGATGTTTTGGAGAGAAGCGATCAGTATTGCAGTCTACACATTAAAATAGATACATATAAAGAAGGACATCAATAAGACACCTTAGGAGCTATGGTATGGTAAAACTCCATGTGTTAGTTATTTCAAAATCTTTGGAAGTCAATGTTTTATAAAAAAGGACAACTACACTAGAAAGTTTGATGCAAAATTTGACGAAGGAATATTTCTTGGTAATTCTTCTAAGAGAAAAGCATATAAATGCTATAATAAGAAAACTAAGAAAATTGTTGAAAGGGTTAATGTAAAGGTGGATGATTTGTCAAGAAAAATTGAAGGATCAAGTAGGTCTAAATTTGAAAGGATGATAATGAAGAAAGACTGGTGATCTTTGAATCGGAAGCACAAAATAATGATCAACCGACAAATGCAGTATTTGGTGCTTAATCGGTAAGCAAGAACAGTGATGAAGGAAGTAGTGATTCGACTAGTGAGTCAGATAAGGAAGATACAGAACCTACACAGATTATACCTAGATATGTGAATTTGAATAACTCTCAGGACTAGATAATTGGTGATATGAATGTAGGTGTGCAGACTAGGAGGAAGATTAGAGAAAATTCATGTTTGATCTCTACAATGGAACCCAAAATAGTTAAGGAAGAACTCAAGGATGATGATTGGGTGAAAGCAATGAATGAGGAATTAGATCAAATAGAGAAAAATCAGACATGGTCACTTGTTCCTAGACTAGAAGACAAGAATGTGATAGGAACTAAATGGGTCTTCAAGAATAAGTTAAATGAAGATGGAAAAGTGGTAAGAAATAAGGCAAGGTTAGTTTGCAAAGGATATGCATAGGAAGAAGGTGAAGACTATGGTGAAACTTTTGCACTAGTTGCAAGATTGGAAGGAGTTTGGATGCTACTGTCATTTGCTGCATATAAGGGATTCAAAGTCTACCAAATGGATGTCAAGTCAGCCTTTTTGAATGGAATTCTTGAAGAGGAATTTTATATTGAACAACCAAACAATTTTTTCTTGATCGATGATAAGGACATGGTATGTAAATTGCATAAAGCTTTGTATGGTCTAAAGCAGGCACCGAGAGCATGATATGAGAGGTTACATGCACATTTGATCAAGATTGAATTCCAGCATACCAGTGAGGACAATAATATTTATCTAAGAATTGATGGAGACAAGATGCTAATAGTTGAAGTATTTGTAGATGACATAATTTTTGGTGGAAATGATAATATGAGTATGGATTTTGTTGATGAGATGAAAAAGGAATTCGAGATGTCTCTAATTGGTGAAATAAAGTTCTTTATTGGATTACAGATCCAACAATTGGATGATGGTATCTTTATCTGTCAAAACAAGTATATTAAAGAGGTGTTGAAAACTTTTGGCATGGAAGACTGCAAATAGGTAGGAACACCAATGGTAACAGGTTGCAAGTTGACAAAGTAGGATGATTCACCAAATGTTAGTGACAAAGAATACATGTCTATGATTGGTAAACTACAATATGTTGTACATAGAAGACTAGCCATTGCTCATGTTATTGGGCTAGTTGCAAGATTCCAAAAAGAGCCCAAAGAAAGTCACTTGATGGATGATAAGAGGATTTTGAGATACCTTAAAGGAACATTAGATTATGGTATCCTTGCAAAGGAGATTTCACTTTAGATGTTTTTACTGATGTAGATTGGGCAGGCAATGTGGATGATAGGAAAATCACTATTGGTGGAGCTTTTCTACTTGGAGGAAGACTTGTAGCACGAACAAGCAAGAAACAAACTTGCGTTTCTCAATCTACAACTGAAGTTGAGTATGTTGTTGCTTCCATGAATTGCATGCAGGCCATATGCATGAGACATGTGCTAGAAGGATTCAAGATAGATATATCTAAACCATTGACTATCTATTGTGACAATATGAGTGCAATAAATATTTCCAAGAATCTTGTACTTCATGCAAGAACCAAGCTTATAGAATTGAAGTATTATTTCTTAAGGGAAAGAGTTCGTGAGAAGCAAGTAAAGATGGAGTATGTGAAAAGTAAAGATCACTTAGCTGATATCTTTACTAAACCTTTTCCAAAGACTACTTTTGAGTTTCTCATAAGTAAATTAGGGGTTATACCCCTACACCAAAAAAACTAAGATGTTGAAGTTGCATCAATCTTGTGGTTTTCATGTTTATTCTTCACTAAGGATTCATGAAGATGTGGGCTACTCTATAGGGGGAGTGACTTTGATGTAGTATGATATGATTTATAGCTCTGATCAAATTGAATTCAAGTGATGCATCTTTGTTTGGCATTGTTGTCAAAGGGGGAGAAGAAAAATAAACAAGATAATTAGTTATGAGAGAAGAAAATGAAATTTGATGATCAGGCTTGAGGAGAAGAAAAGGAAGAGATGATCGACAAATGTAGAGAATTGGCATATATGATTGTATATTTGATTGGTATTTCCATCAATTCTAAAGGGGGAGATTGTTGGCATGTTTGGCATAACTGATGCAAATGAGTTGATGACTGTACTGGTAGAGGAATGATGATGACATGATTAGTTATAAGTGTTTTCATTGTTGGAAATCTATGTCAATAAATGTTTGAAGATGGTTATAGATGATCTTTGATGTCTGACTTGTTGGTTAAGCAATTTGGTCTATTGGATTTAGAATTTGTAAGTCTAACAGGGTTTACCGACATAATTGAGAACTAGGACTTCAATCGGTAAAAGAAAAGATTTTGATGGAATTGGTAAATCGGTGGTGGTTGGTAACTTGTGGTTTGTGACATAAGCTTTTATGATGGATTTGTTTATGTTACCAACACCATATCCTATGTTGATTACTAGAAGGCATGTTTTGACATTCTGATGGAGTTGTGCTAAGGTTTTAGTAGGGTTTTAGGATTGGTGATGAATTCACTAAATTGGTAATTGGTGGTGAATCTACATGAAGAAGATAATATGACACAACCTGCATGAATGATTTGAAATGTGTTTTGGCATGGAAGGTGGTATAATTTCTTGGGAATGTGCAGAGTGCTTAGCGAAATGTTCTAAGGGTTTGAATTCTATACAGATCAAATTTTTGTGATGGGTTATGAATAATCAATGACTAATATTGCATTGTAATTTGTTGTAATGATCTGTATATTGGTCTTCTATGATTTTTATTGTAAATTCATGATGTAATCAGGTTTAAAGGCTGACTTAGTTGTTTTGGCTATCTAGGGTGACACAATTGATGTTTTATGTGTCGATAGCATTTGGAGAATGAGTTAAGTTGTCCCAGAGAAGATAGATATTTGCCTGAGTGTTGCAGAGTGTGAAACAAAAGTGGATATGATTTAGCAAGCTAAAAGTGCAAAGTGACAGATCATTTTTCACTGTTGTTCCCTAATAGTTACAACAACTTAAATCCCTTAACCAGGTAGGTCCTAACATGCCTTTTTCATCTAAGTCCCCTAATAGGGCAGCTCACAAAAGAGTGTTTAAATCCTCTAACCAGGTTGATCATAACAGATCATTAAGCTCCTACAGAAAGTGATAGGCAAGTCCCTTAATCGGTTGACTCCTAATAGGGTTTGCTCTTAATCGGATGTATTATAAGATCTTAACTAGGCTAAGATCCTAACAATGCATACTTCAAAAGAGTACAAATTATTGTGGGTACCAATTCCCACCGTTGTTTTTCCCATTTGGGTTTCCACATCAAAAATCTTGGTGTTTATGTGTGGAATGTCTTTTTATGATGTTTATGTTTACATGCATTATTTCTGAGATTACCGGTACTGATATGAAATGATTAAGGATTTGATTTGATTGATAAGATTTATTGGTTGAATGATCAAATTGGTATGACTGATTAAGAGATAAAATTTTTGACAATCCTGATAAATGGTTTTAGCAAATCTGATTGAAAGGTTGTTAGATCTGATTATTGAAGTGAGGATATTTGTTAAGAAGGTTCAGATCTGATTTTAGTTAGATTTGGATTCAAAGTTTGAGTTATTGTAAATACTGATTCACCCTCCCCTCTCAATATTAACCAGATCTTCATAAGATTAATAGGAGCACCAACTCAAGTAGCACCTACCCCTTCTCTAAGCATCCACTCAGAGATACATAGTGATTCAATAAACAATTTATTATAATTACAGAGACCTTGTTACAAATTAGTTTTGTAACACCTATCTATTGCTCTGAAAGATGTACCTTAATGATACTTCATCTTTATCTCTTTGTCTCTGCCTTCTTGTCTTTTCCAAATCAATCTTATGTTTCTTCTCAATTTTTTGCCTCTTTCTTCTACAATTACTTCTTTAATTTTGGCTCTGCTTCTTTTCTTAGCTTTACCTCTGCAACACTTTCTTCTCTTCTCTATTCAGTAATCACTTCATCGAACTTATCCTTCTCTCTGCTTCTATTTCAATAATATTATATTATGTCCACTACTGAGTTCATAAAGCACACATCACCTCCAAATAGTCGATTGGATCATAACTCATCACACACAGGACAACCGTTGTTCTTCCTCGTTGTCATGCCCCATGATTTGTACAATTTCCAATGTAGCTTGCAGATCATTCACTTAGTCAGTTTGTATTTGGCCAGTAAAGAGTTCAATTTTCTAGACACACCAACCCGTGTTCATGATCAACTTTGAATCTAAGCCATTGATCTGCTAGATTCAACTAGGAGGACTTGATCATAATTGTCATCGTGGTGGTTCCACGCACCACATCATCCCTGTGTTTGTCGACATGCAATGTGTCCTCAAAGTCTTCTTAATCTCCTCAATCTGCATCCAAGTCACTTGATCAAATCGGGTCAAACATCCATGTGGACTATCAGATTGCAGTTGTGGCATGCTCTGCAAACATGTTGCAAGTATCGGGTTGACTCATTCCGATACAATTCCTCAAATCTCTATCGGTATAGCTTTAACTATTGGGCTGACATCTCGCATCTACTTTGCCTTCACAACTTATCTTGAAACACAATCTCCATGGTGAAATACTTCATCGACATAAGCTACCTTGAACTAAAAGACTTCAAGTGAAACAACTACTCATCGATATCACCATAACTGTCGGCATAGGAAAAACATGGTAGAACGATAGAACAAGTCATTCTGATGACGTACTATCAACTCACTTTTATTGGCATAGGTATTCTGAAATGCATACCCATCAGAATGACCAACACTATTGGATTAACATTTGGACACTAACCCATATTCCGATGACCCAACATTGATAAGCATCGACATAGCTATTCTGAAATCACATACCCACAGTCCTTCAACATATCGACATAAGGTATCTCGATAGGAGGATGTCATAATAGTTTAGTTCTATCACCATTGTAAGAATTTTTCATTCTTCCTTTAATAGTTATTCTGATAGCTATCCTCAGTTTCTTGGTCGCCATAGCTATTCTAATACAATGATATCAGAGTATTTTATTCTATCGACATAACACAAACTTATTACGCCACCTTTATCAACTATTTCAATGTGTGGCTTTTCTTTGGTATTCAACATTGCTATCCCGATCTGAAAAATATAAAAGAGACTCCTCACGACCCGACATCTGCCTGACTTATGTCGATTGCACATACTGATGCCTAGCTTCTTCATCGGTCGAGTTATCTTGATATGATCAAATCTGCAACCTACAACACTTGTTTCTCTGCATCCCCTTGGCATCCCTGCAACACTAGTTGACATCAATCACAATAATGCCAACAATCTCCCCCTTTGGCATTGATGTCAACACACAAACCGGACATGTCTTATCTCCCCCTTTGACAACAATGGAAAATGGCATTCTTGAGCTGAGAAAGATGAACCATTATGACAATATAAAAGGCAAGGCCACTACTGCTTACACAAATTCAGATCTTCCCCTGAGACTAGACATAAGGTTCAAGGATAGGAATAAGTAAACCAATGAGCTCCCCCTGAACCACAAATTGTTGTAAATGCTTAAGTGCTAAAAGAAATTGGGACAACCCCCAATTTGAGTCTCAGATATTCAAAAGTGTCCTTGGGCAGAGGTTTTGTAAAAATATTAGCCACTTGCTCACCCATTCTTACATATTCAACCTTGACTTCCTTGTCAGCTACCTTCTCCCTCAAGAAATGATACTTAATTGCTATATGTTTTGTCCTTGAGTGCATGACATGGTTCTTGGAGATGTTGATTGCACTTGAATTGTTACATTTGATGGAGATTGGATATGCATACTCTACCTGGATATCCTTGAGTGTTTGCTTCATCCAGAGAACTTGTGAACAACATGTAGCAACAACTATGTACTCTGCTTCAGTAGTAGATAAAGAGATGGATTCTTGTTTTTTGTTGTGCCATGAGACTAATCTACCAACAAGGAAGGATGCACCACCACTAGTGCTCTTCCTATCATCAATACATATTTCCCAATCAACATATGTGTATGCTTCTAAGATGAAATCACCACTCTTTGGATACCATAGATCATAATCAATTGTACCTTGCAGATATTTGAATATTCTTCTCACAACATTTACATGTGATTTCTTAGGAGCTACTTGAAACCTTGCCACCATACACACTGCTTGCACAATATCAGGTCTAGAGGGTGTTAAGTACAAAAAACTTCCAATCATAGATCTATACAAGGTCTAATCTACACTAGGAGATTCATCATGTTTGCTCAATTTGCATCTTGTCACCATAGGTGTACTCAATGGCTTGCTATCCTCCATTTGAAACTTCTTCAACATATCCTTATCATACTTGGTTTGTGATATAAATGTAGACACCTAAAATTAATATTTAATTAATTTAAGCCTATCAACATAATTAATTAATTTATTTGTGTTATCCTTATTCTTCTCAGTATTAATTAAATTAAATTTAATTAATTCTATCACTATTGTCCAATAATTAATTTATCAAATCAATTAATTAGTCCTCTATTCTTCTAAAGTCCCTCCAATAATTATTTCCTCTAAACCCACTCAGTTAAATAATTTTAATTAATTAACCTATTCATGTGATTCCTACAAATCACTTTTCCTAATCCCATTAGCCATATTAATCCTTCTAGAATCTCTCATAATCATGATTGTCATTATCCCTCAATTTTTAATTCCCACTCACGTCACATCAACATTGAGTCTCTCAAAGAAATTCAAATTTCTTTGAATCCCTCAATGCATCCTTATTTTGGAATTTTTAATTCCTCATATTTGAAATTCAAATTTCTCCCCCCTTTTCCCAAGGAATTTTATATTCCTGTTTATTTTCCCAAGGCACCCTTGATCCATGCCTTCTATCTAAAATCAATCTCAAACCTTCATAATAAAATCAATCTTGGCCCTCCATTAGACTTCTCCAATCTATAAATTGGAGCCTATTCTCCTCACAAATCATCCACTTCTCATGCATTGTCACGCTGCTCTTTTCTCCTCTCTCTTCATAATCCTCTATCAAATCCATCCATCCTTAATCTTTCAATCCAGATCCAATCCATCAATCTATCTCGTTGAGCACAAAGGAGATAAATCCACATCCAAATCAAGAAAGCACATCAAGTGGAGCATCAAGGGCGCATCCTCATCATCCACTTCATCAAGCTCAATCCGAAGGAGAAGGTAAAATAGCAAGGTAAAAATGATCTCTTGATGTTTTAGTGTTTTCATGTTTATTTCATTGTGTTTTTTATCATTTGACCTTCCATCCCATTTTATCCTCTTCATTCTGGCACGCCTTGTGGGACCCACATCCCTATTTTTAATGTTTTTATAAGTTTGAAGTGTTTTTAGATCGCAGATTATCATTTCACTGCGTCTGTCTACACTTCAACGCATCTACCTCATTGGTTCAGCGCCTCTGTAGGTAAAACAATGTGGACGATTCAAATTTTGAATTTTTTGGTGCCTTTTTTGTAGTTTTTGGTCAATCAGCGCGTCTGCTCGTGAATCAATGCATCCTACTGTGAATCAGCGTGTGTGTTTGGTAAAAAATCATTTTTTTCATTAAAATTGTCAAATAGTGCATGCACAGGCAAAACAATGCCTACGCTCACGCCAAAATGCGTGCACATTGTCAAAAAATCATAAAAACTACAAAACAACGCCTGCGCGCGTGCTTTAGCATGAGCACCTTTGAATTAGCGCGAGCGCCACGGGTTCAACGTGTGAAAAAATTGGTTTTCATAAAATGGGCACAACTTTTTTCTCAGGTGTCGGATTTTCAAAATTCAAAATGCGTTGAAAAGGGGATTCAGAGATCTAAAATGGATTGTCTTTATATATTTTACATAATTTTAAAAAAATTATTTTAACACGTGCAAAGTCAACCCTTTCTTTTTAACTTTAGATTTCCATATTTTTAGCATATAAAATCAGTTTTTATCAAAAAAAAATAATTTAAACTACTTATAAAATCATATGAAAACTAATTTTTTCAATCTTTTTGGGGCTAATCATCTTGTGTTTGTAGCTTCTCTTCTTTCGAATGCCCAAGATCAATTATCACAAAAACTACCAATCCACCATTCTTGCATGTTGCCTAAGGAGATACAAGCAAACATTGTGTCCTTTTAATCATTTTCTTAGGCACCTAGATCTAATTAGGGGGAAAAATAATCTTGTATTGAAGAGTCAAAGGGTAGGAGAGTATGCTCTTTCCTATCTAGGCAATCAAAAATCTAGACCTCTCTGGTCTTTCCTAAGTTTATTGCTTGTGTTACCCTTAGCGGGTCTGCCCTCCCAACTTTCTCTTTGAGAAGGTAAGAGGGGAATGACCCAAGTGAGTACACCTGGACCTAGGGTTCCCAACTCACTATAATAAATAGGCCATTGATGACGAAAGGGTCAATGGTTGGGGCTACATGAGAGTTCACTCTCACATTGGGTACTTAGTAGGATCTTAGAGATCTCAATCACGCTTGCGTGACTACTAAATTCTTGGTGCTTCATTGGGCTATAGGCTTCAATTGTGCTTGCACAACTGCAAAGGGTAGATCCTAACAGGAAGCCATATTAAACACCTTGTGCATAGTGGCAAAAAACCTTCTAGTCATTGGTGCAGGAGGTCGGACCTCTGAAGCCGCCCATATTTTTACAACCCTTAGTAGAGACACAAAGTTCGCCATGAGGAGTTTTCATGGGAATTGATGCATGGCTGCCCCGAAGAAGTGAGTATCATGGAGGGGAGCCAGTGGGGTCAAGCATCTAAGTGTTCGCTCCAGGTAATTGTAGCTGGGAAACCAATTGGGATTGATTGACTATTGTCTTTTCTCGTCATAGGATATGTTGTGAAGGAGCATGAGTGTCTTTTGAGTATAACTTCTTTTGGCCATTGTGTTTTCTTTACTTGACATCTCTTCCCAAGTCCATCCCCCACAACCAATCCATCATCCCTCTTTCCAAATTTCATCTTGTCATCCTTAAAACTTTAATATATTTCTATCTATCCAAGAAATTCTCCAATCCACAATCCACTTTCATCCATTCAAACAATCATCCTTCCTCAACCAATATTTTTGTCCAAATCATTCATCTGACTTTGGGTAGCCTCCCCCTTTATTCTTCCTATTATCTATCCGTTCTTCCATAATCATTCTCCCTCTAATCCAATCAAATCTCCAAAATTCCAATCAATCAAATCCATCCATCTTCATAATCCAATTCATCATCAATCCCCATCTAGGTCCTAATACAAGGACTAATCAAATCAAGTCCTAATCTGAGGACCCAATCCAATCAAATCAAGTCCTAATCCAAGGACCAATCCAATAAAATCAAGTCCTAATCCAAGGACTAATCCAACAAAATCAATTCCAAACCAAATCAAATCCACTCAAACCGATTCCAATCCAAATCAAATCCACTCAAACCAATTCCAATCCAAATCAAATCCAATCCAAATCCAATCAAACCAAGTCCTAATCCAAGGACTAATCCAATCCATTCAATTCAATTTAATCCAATCCAATCCAATCCAATCCAATCCAATCAAATCAAATCAAATCAAATCCAACCTAATCCAATCCAATCCAATCCAATCCAATTCAATCTAATCTAATATAATCCAATCCATTCAATTCAATCCAATCCAATCCAATAAAATCAAATAAAATCAAATCCAACCTAATCCAATCCAATCCAATCCAATCCAATCCAATCCAATTCAATCCAATCCATTCAATCAATCAACCAATCCAATCAAATTAAGTCCCAATCCAAGGACGAATCCAATCAAATCAAGTCCTAATCAAAGGACCAATCTAATCAAGTCCTAATCCAAGGACCAATCCAATCAAGCCAAGTCCTAATCCTCATCTTCATAATCTTTCCCCTCCAAAACATATTCATCCAATTCCAATCTAATCCTTCACTCTCAACATGACTACCCAAAATTTCAAAGCTTGGTATGAGAAGATGCTCATGGAAGTTCACGAATCTTCCTACCAAGTTAATCCCATAATCTCCCACTCGCCTATCATACCTTCATCCATCCCATCTCAACACATTACACCCAATCCCAATCTATACCATATCTCTTATCTTTCCTCTAACTTTGACAAGAGAAACCCATCTTATTCCCCATCTATATCTCCATCTTATTCCCCATCCATATATCCATATTATCCCTCATCCACACACTCCTCTAATCTAATATGTATACCTCCATCTCCCCCCATCTACATCCCAATCCCCATCCTTCTACAATGCATTTATTACCTCTACTCCCCATCCAAATCCTTTACTCCATATTCCTCCAATCATTAATCCTAATTCCCTAATCCATTATCCTAATCCTCCATCCAATCACAATCCTCCATCTAATCCTAATCCTCCAAAATCCATATTGTTCACATCCTCCAAATCCATCATCCATAATCTTATCCAAGACATGCTAGCAAAGGAGACAAAATCCTCACCTCAAAGCAAAGTGGCCAAGTCTCCTCAAGTCCTCCATCCACCCCAATCACCTCCACCTCAAAACAAATCCCAATCCCCCACACTTCATGATACCCCCATTTCCCCATCTACTCACATCAAAGATTCCATACATTCCTCCATCACACAATCCCCACAAATCCAAACATGTCAAAAGCTTGTTCCAAAGCATGCTAGCATAGAAACCTCTCCATCTCATGATGCATCTCCCTGCACTCCATCTAATGATCCCATCCCCTCCACTTCCTCTCATGATCATATGATTCCTCTATAATCACATGATCCTCTTCCATCTCATGATCCAATCACCCCTCCCACTCCATCTCATGATACCCTCCCTGGTCAAGATCAAATTATCCCTTCATCTCCATGTCATGATCCCAATCCATCTAAAGATCCTAATCTTCCTTCCACATCTCATCCCCCTCAAAATGGACTCACATATTGTTTTTGAGATAATAAGGGTCCTCAAGATAATGCTCAAGATGTTGGTACATCCTCTATTCCTCCTAAATCCAAATTTCCCTCATACAAATCAAAATCTCGTTATCCCTCATCCTCTGCATCCATTTTGGGACCCTATGTTCCAAAGTTAAGCCCTTCATTCCTTCCATCCATTTTGGGCCCCTATGTTCCGATGCTCAATCCTCCATCTATTCCATCCATATTGAGTCCTTACATCCCTCCATACACCACTCCATCACCTCAAATAATTCCTAAGCAAGATCAACAAAGGCACAAATCCTTGGATGCCTCCCAACACTCTCTTTCCACCATCCCATCCATAAAATCCATCAATCCTTCATCCTCATACACTTATCCCATTGCTATTGGAAGCAATTTAGATGCCCAATCTAAAAATAATAAAGCTCAAAATCCATAAAAATCAAAGGATCAACATGTCCCCTCAAAACAACATGCTCAAAACAAAAATATGATCCAAAAGAAAGAAAAATTAAAAAGGCCACAAAGGCCCCAAAAGAAAAAATCAAAAACTATGTGGATTCCCAACAAAGAAATGCATCCCAAAGTAAAATCAAAATTTGCATCCAAACTTGCTAATCCAAAAGTTCCATCCATTCATAAATCCTCCAATCCTCCATCTAACACTCCTTCATCTTCAAAATCCATTTTGGGTCCTTATGTCCCGAAATCCACCATCCCAACTCCTTCTATTTTTGGTCGTCATTCCCAAAATCCACACTTTATCCCCCATCCAATTCAAAATACTCTCCCCCACTACTCCACCACCCTTCAAGGTGTGTGCCAATATTGATCTTCCACAAATTCTTCAAAACCCCGTCCATTATCCACCATCCATCTTTCACAATCCCATTCCGTTAGTCTAATCCTTTCAAAATCCTTATCTTTCATCCCCTATTCATTTCATCTCCCCAATTATTGTTACCAACATCTATGAGCATACCTCTAGTTCAAATAAATACTAAGGGATACCATCTATGGAACTAGATGCTTGAGTCCTCCCTTCCTCCTTCACGCATCCACTATCTTCCAGACTATTCCAAAAATTCAAAAATAAATTCAAAAATAAAAAAAATCAAGAAAAATTCAAAAAGAAAAAAACACAGAAAAAAGTAAAGAAAAATCATTTCATCTAATGGTGAAAACCACTTCTTGTGGCGCCTTGGGTAAGTACCATGATGAAAACTTGGCAAACAAGCACCATGTGTAATCCCCTCATCCCCTTGCACTCTACACTTGGGGGCAAGCTTCATCCACACAATCCTCCCATCCATCTACATCATATCTAAGTCCATTCTCCTTTCCTATCTTTGATCTTGACTATCCTATCCATATCCTCCATCTCATATCCCTCATCCTATCAAAATAAATCCTCCATTCCTATCTTTCATCTTGATCATATAAGAGGCAAAACAATGTATATGCATGCATGCTTTGGAGCACACAAGCCTTAAATACACTACCATCCATATCCATTACACATTATCCTTCAAACTCATACATCTTTATCCACCATCCCTACATCCTTAATTCCACTACCTCTAGTGTGGGGCATTGCACTCCTTTGCAGCATAGTCCTTGGGTCTCCATCACCCTACCCTCCAGTCCTCCATATCCTATACATATCCATCCAATCCATCCATATGTCTCCTATCTAAACAATAGCTCCCTCCTTCCATTCATCCATCCTCTTACCCACCCATTGGTTCTCCCTTGTCATTAGTTCTATTCAATCAAATCCTATCCACCAATCCACCCGATCCTATCCAATTTCTAATCTAATCTTATATCATCCAATCATATTCTCTATCTCTTCCAATTCAAATCAAATCCTATCCACCAATCCACCCCATCCAATCCAATTTCCAATCCAATTTCTAATTCAATCCTATCTTATCCAATCATATTCTCCATCTCTTCCAATTCAATCATTAATCCCATCCTCAATCCCAATCCTATTCAATCATCCATCCCCCTTTTCATCCTATCTAATCATTTATCCTTCTTCCAATCAATCCATCAAACTAAGCTTTCCCCATCTACTTGAGCTTACACAGACTTGTGCCTAAGCCAAGAACCCATTCATACGGTGTTCATCCAATCCAAGCAACAATCCTCTCATTTGCAGATCTTGCACATCCAACTTGTCTTTTATCATCCATCAATCAATCCATCACCTGCCCATCAAGATGAATCTTTCCCATGTCTAGCAGTTCATCCAAATCCATCACCTGCCCATTGGGATGTCTCCTTCCCTAGTCCGACAATTTATCCAAATCCATGTCCTACTCTTGGCAAGAGATGTCAATTAGTCATGTGCATGTTGTTTGCATGATTGAGCTTTTCGTTATGTTTTTATCTTGTGTCCCAGGACTATACTTGTTCAGGACTGTCTTGATCATCCTATATCTTGGTATGTCTTGGCTGGTGTATAATGGGGCATAGTTTTCATGGCATGGTGTGTTTAAAGTGTTAGAGTATTCGGGTATTTACTTGATTAATTAAACAATATTTGTTTAATTATTTAAGTTCCCTTTATCTCTTTTACACTTAAGCTAACTTTAGGTGCATAATAATTAATTCTTTTATTAATTATTATGTGCAAGCCTAGGGTTTTCCCTTTTAGGGTTTCTTGACCTATTAAAGGTTGAGTTCTTTCTTTTCATTGTATGAAGAAGGATTATTATTGACAATACATTTTTGGAGATTATTGAGCTCTCATCTTTTGAAGCATTTTTTTCCCGTGTTTTTGTTCCTTCTATGGTTTGCTTCCTTGCTTCTCCTTGTAACAGGTTTTTCAACTCGCAGAGATCATTTGGGCTCCTGTGGTGTTGTATTTTCTCAACTCCAACATAAAGGTCTTCCTTGTGCAAACCAACAACCCTGCATTAGTGTTTATCAATACCTACATGATTGTGTGCAAGGCATTCTTGTTTGACTAAGCGTCAGTCCATGCCTCGGATCTTCATATCATCCTGGTTCTTATAATCAATGGTGTAAACTATCCATGACAAAATTAAATCTAGGTTTGCTCTCTATATTTTCTCAACAAGAAATCCAATCCATTTATCATTTCTTTGTCTCATTTCATTCACAACACTCCAACTCATTCTACTTCCCTCTTTCATTATCTCCATCCTTTGATCACTTATTCTTCTAATTCCTTTCGAGAGCACACCTGTGTTCTTCGAACCCAGATGTCCTCTCGAGGGGGCATACCACTACTTCCTCATCATCCTTCCTCCTCATCATTCTTCATCATCGCATAACTAGGGCATCATGCTACTAGTCCTTATCCTTTTCTTCATCTCATGATTGTGGCATCATGCTAATAGTCCTTATCCTTTTCTTCATCTCATGACTAGGGAATCATGCTGCTAGTCCTTTTTCTTTTCTTCCACTATGTTTTATTCTTCTTTGGTATAACATCATTTCATGCTATATCAAAGAGTGGCAAAATGTAGACACCTAAAATTAATATTTAATTAATTTAAGCCTATCAACATAATTAATTAATTTAATTGTGTTATCCTTATTCTTCTCAGTATTAATTAAATCTAATTTAATTAATTCTATCACTATTGTCCAATAATTAATTTATCAAATCAATTAATTATTCCTCCATTCTTCTAAAGTCCCTCCAATAATTATTTCCTCTAAACCCACTCAGTTAATTAATTTTAGTTAATTAAGCTATTCATGTGATTCCTGCAAATCACTTTTCCTAATCCCATTAGCCTAATTAATCCTTCTAGAATCTCTCATAATCATGATTATCATTATCCCTCAATTTTTAATTCCCACTCATGTCACATCAACATTGAGTCTCTCAAAGAAATTCAAATTTCTTTGAATCCCTCAATGCATCCTTATTTTGGAATTTTTAATTCCTCATATTTGAAATTCAAATTTCTCCCCCCTTTTCCCAAGGAATTTTATATTCCTGTTTATTTTCCCAAGGAACCCTTGATCCATGCCTTCTATCTAAAATCAATCTCAACCCTTCATAATCAAATCAATCTTGGCCCTCCATTGGCCTTCTCCAATCTATAAATTGGAGCCTATTCTCCTCACAAATCATCCGCTTCTCATGCATTGGCATGCTACTCTTTTCTCCTCTCTCTTCATAATCCTCTATCAAATGCATCCATCCTTAATCTTTCAATCCAGATCCAATCCATCAATCTATCTTGTTGAGAACAAAGGAGATCAATCCATATCTATATCAAGCAAGCAACACATCAAGTGAAGCATAAAGGGCGCATCCTCGTCATCCACTTCATCAAGATCAATCCGAAGGAGAAGGTAAAATAGCAAGGTAAAAATCATCTCTTGATGTTTTAGTGTTTTCATGTTTATTTTATTGTATTTTTTATTATTT
Source organism: Cryptomeria japonica (assembly GCF_030272615.1). NCBI lineage: Eukaryota > Viridiplantae > Streptophyta > Pinopsida > Cupressales > Cupressaceae > Cryptomeria > Cryptomeria japonica. Next base: position 564,697,232 of record NC_081413.1, read on the forward strand.
GACCTTCCATCCCATTTTCCCCTCTTCAATAAATATACCCTTTTCTAATTGAGAAATCAACAAACCAAGAAAATATGACAGCTCTCCAAGCATAGACATCTCAAAATCGGACTGCATTTGATCAACAAACTCCTTGCATAGGGCATCCTTGTTTCTTCCAAAGATGATGTTGTCTACCACAATAATGATCATGTGATTACCGTCTGCCTTAAAGTATAAGTTGCTATCAACATTCCCCTTTTTGAATCCTTGTTGTTGGAGATATTTGTCTAACCTGGAATACCTCGCCCTTGGTGCCTATTTTAAACCATATAAAGCCTTTTTCAACCTACATACAAAATTATCATCTTCATGTAGCTGAAATCCTTTAGGTTGCTCTATGTAGACTTCTTCTTCAATATTTCCATTCAAGAAGGCATATTTGACATCCATCTGATATACCTTATATCCCTTATATGCTGAGAATGCCAAGAACATTCTGATTGCTTCAAGTTTGCAACTGGTGCAAATGTCTCTTCAAAACCTATTCCTTCAACTTGAGCATATCCCTTGCATACCAATCTGGCTTTGTTTCTTATGACCTTACCTTCCTCATTCATCTTATTCCTATATACCTATTTAGTCTCAATTACATTCTTATCAGTAGGTCTAGAAACCATTTCCCATGTCTTGTTCTTTTCTATTTGTTGTAGCTCTTCTTCCATAGCTTTTATCCACTTCTCACTCTTGTTGGTCTCATAATAATTCTTTGGTTCCATTTCAGTCATGAGGCAGAAATTTACTTGCTCATTGTTCCTTGTAAGTCTTCTTCTAGTTTTCACAACATCATTCTTGTTGCCAATAATCTAAGCTTCAGGGTGATTCTTTTGAACATACCTTGTTGGAGATTTGCTAGGTGCTTCTTCTTGTTGACTTTCAGATTGTCCAACATTTTCAATGTATGGTTCTTTAATCTGATTTAATGTGTTTTGATTTCCTCTGTGCAAATCCTTATCTATCTTAACATTTACACTTCCAATCATTTTCTTTATTCTTTTGTTGAAACACTTATAGGCCTTTTTGTGAGTAGAGTAGCCCAAGAAGATGCCTTCATCAAATTTTGATTCAAAACTACCTAAACAATCTTCATCTCTTTTGATAAAACATTTGCTACCAAACACCTTGAAGTACTTCATAGAGGGTTTCCTATCATACCATAGTTCATATGGAGTCATTCTGCTATTTGTACTCTTAGTTGAACTCTATTTAATGTATAAATATTAGTATGGATTGCCTCCTTCTAGTATATATTAGGAATATTTTCTTCATTTAACATTGTTCTCGTCATCTCCTTGACTATCTTGTTTTTCCTTTCTAACACCATTTTGTTGTGGTACCCTAGGAGCTGAATATTGCCTTTTAATTCCATGCCTTTCACAATAATCCTAAAATTCATTTGATATGAATTCTCCTCCATGGTCTGATGTGAGACATTTCAACTTGTATCCACTTTTTTTTTCAACCATTTTTCTGAAATTTTTTGAATCTTTCAAAAGCTCGTGACTTATCTTGCAAGAAGGTGACCCATGTCATTCTTGAAAAGTCATCTATGAGCAGCATGAAATACTTTCTCCATTTAGTGCTCTTTTCCTAGTAGGACCACATAAGTCAGTATTCACAGGTTCTAAGAGCCTTGTAGTCGAATACTCTTTTGTCTCGAAGCTCACTTTAGTTTTTTTTCCTCTTTGACATTCATCACAAAAAGTGCTTGCTGGCTTGATGATTTGTGGTATATGCCTCACATATCCTTTCTTGCTAACCTTGACAAGATTATCAAAATTTATGTGATCCAATCTTCTATGCCATAACCAACTCTCATCAGCTTGTCCCATCATGCATTGGGACTCATAACACTCCTTCAAGTTATATACATTTCCATCACTCCTTTTTCCTTCTGCAATGAATTTTCCATTGCTTTCTTTTCTGATTTCACATCCTTTTAAGTCAAATGTAAACTTGTATCCTTTGTCACATATTTGACTAACACTCAACAGATTATGTTTTAAACCTTTCACATAATATACATCATGTGCCTTTATTTTTCCCTCTATACTCAGAGTTCCCTTGCCTTTTATCTTGATTGAGGAATTGTCTCCAAACCTTACTAAACCACCATTCCAATCTTCAAGCTTGATAAATTTGTTCTTATCACCGGTCGTGTGATTGGAGTAGCCACTATCTACTACCCATAAGTTATTCCTTTCAACATGTAGAGAAGTTTGTACAATAAGACTTGACTCAACCTTGTCCTTTTCTTTCTCTACCCATAATTGTTTGGTTTCTCTCTTCTTGTCTGCTGTTATTTTCTGAACTGAACTTGCTTCAGGTTCCACAGTTGACATTTTATCCTTTTGTTTAATTGCTCTAATTTTACAATGTTTTTCTATATGTCCAAAATTTTGACAATGATAGCATTTGACATTTCCAACAAATGATGAACTTGAGGGACTTCCATAGGACTAAAAACTATTTCCCCTACACTCATAACTTCTATGACCAATACCATTACAATGATATACAAGCCTACACTCAGCAATTTTATGATCATAAGTATTACATTTATAACAATAGCCATGGAATTGAGGTACATACTAATGATTATTTGTTATTTGTCTCCTTGAAGCAGTGAAACTCAATCTTTTTGAGTTTTTGCTAGTGTCTTTGAATTTTATGAAGCCATCATTATCCACCTTGGCCTTTCCTTTAGGATTGGCATATTTTCTCTTTGCGGAAGCAACATATGTCTTCTTCATGTCTTCGTCAATTGTAGTTAGATCTATCTTCTTCCTTGGGGCATTCCTGACTGTGAAGGTTTGTTTATTATCATTATCACTTGAAGTGACAAAGTGTATTTCTTTGCTTGATGAGTTATTATCTATAGAAAATTGACCATCATCAAATCCTAGACCGTATGTGTCATTGGAATGTTTTTGTTTGTTTAACATTTTATTCAATGCATAAGTGCTGCCCTCATACTTGATTCTTACCTTAAGTTCATCTTTTCACTTTTCAAGTTCCTTTCTGAGATTCATAATATCTTCCTCTATCTTTTGATACTCCTCTTCCTTACTCTCTAAATCTGATTTAGTTTCCTCATACATTCTCTTAGCTTCATCTAATTGTGTTCTCAAATATGAAATGTTTTGCTCAGACTCAAGACATTTTTTCAATCTATCTTGTTCTTCAATAGCAGCATGCTTAACCTTTTTGTATTCTTTCCTTACCTTTCTGAGTTCTTCAAGTGCACTCATAAGTTCACCTTAAAGATCTATCTCAACTTCTGCTTCCTCTTCTTCATCACACAACTCTTCTTGTGCCATGAAAAGATTGACTTCTCTTTCATCTTCACTATAGCATTCATCAACGACACTTTCTTCATATGTAGCATCATCCTCAAATGTGTAAAGATTGTTCATCCTTCTAAAATTTATTCTTCTTGGCTTGAAATTATTCTTCATCTTCTCTTTACCATAGGTCTTCATATTTTGCTTCTCATCTTCATCCTTCTCTCCATAAGGACATTTAGATGCAAAGTGTCCAATATTACCATAGTTGAAACATTTAAAAGGGATCTTACCTTTATATTTTCTGAAACCTTTCTTGAGCTTCCTTGCAAAGTTGGCTATAGCAGCATCAAATTCATCTTCCTCCACATTGACAACTTCTTTTCTTTTCTTTGTAGTATTGAAAGAAGCTTCACTTTTTAAGGTTTCACTACCGATTGTCCTCATATCATAGGTTGATAAGGAACCAAATAACTCATCCATGGAGAATTTTTTTAGATCTTTAGCTTCTTCTATTGCAAAGACCTTTGTGTCATACTTTGAAGTGAGTGATCTCAACACCTTTTTGATAGTGACTTCATCTTTGACTTCCTCTCTAATTCCTTTTATAGCACACACAATCTCATCCACTCTTTGTAGATAATCCATTATCTTTTCCTCTTCTTTCATTTTTAGGCTTTCAAATTGAGCCCTTAGATTCTGCAATTTGGCTTCTTTCACTTTGGTATCTCCTTCATATACTTTTTGTAGCCTATCCCATGTTTCCTTTGCTGAAGTGCAATGCAAGACTTTGACAAACTCTGTATTAGACATACCACTTAAGATCACATTCTTAGCTTTGGCATCGTTCTCATATTCCCTCTTTGCATCAAGGTCGGTAGGAGGAACTTGGGGAACAATATAAGCATTTTTTACTGACATCCAGACATCAAATCCTAGAGAGGATAAGTAAGTTTCCATTCTTTTGCTTTAGAAGGCATAGTTAGTGCCATAAAAAATAGGTGCTTTAGAAGAGGATTCATTCCTAGCCATTGTGTTCACAAGACATGATCTACCCAGGCTAGATAAAGCTTTACTACAAGGGAACCTAGGGATCTGATACCAATTGAAGAACACAAGTGAACACTAAGAGAGGGGGTGAATTAGTGATAATCTAAAACTTCAATCTAGTGTGTGTATAAATTAAAACAAAACCAAAATCCTACACACACAAGGACACATCACATAACACCAATAATTATGAGGAAAACCCAATATGGGAAAAAACCTCGGTGAGAATAGTTGCTAGAGTCTATTGCTCCAGTCTAGCCTCACAAGTAAATCACAGTTACAATATGCTTTAGGGCACTGACCCAAGGAGCCCGAACCCCTAATATTTTGAGCATCAACTCAAGGAGCACCTACCCCTTCTCTAAGAACCCACTCAGAGATACACAATGATTCAATAAATAATTTATTACAAGTACAAAAACCTTGTTACAATTTAGTTTTGTAACACCTATTTATTGCTCTAAAAGATGTACCTTAATGATACTTCATCTTTGTCTCTCTGTCCTTGCCTTCTTGTCTTTTCCAAGATAGTCTTATGTTTTTGCTCAATTTTCTGCCTCTTTCTTCTGCAATTACTTCTTTGATTTTGGCTCTACTTCTTTTCTCAGGTTTACCTCTGCAACACTTTCTTCTCTTCCCTGTTCAATAATCACTTCATCGAACTTATCCTACTCTTTGCTTCTATTTCAACAATATTAAACTATGTCTAATGCTAAGTTCATAAAGCACACATCACCTCCAAACAGTTGGTTGGATCATAAGTCATCACAAACAGGACAATCGTTGTTCTTCTTCATTGTCATGCCCCACGATCTGTATAATTTCTAATGTAGCTTGAAAATTATTCACTTAGTTGGTTTGTATTTGGCCAGTAAAGATTTCAAGTTTCTAGACGCGCCAACTTGTGTTCATGATCAACTTTAAATCTAAGTCATCGATTTGCTAGATTCAACCAAGAGGACTCGATCATAATTGTCATCGTGGCGGTTCCACGCACCACATTATCCCTGTGTTTTTCAGCATGAAATGTATCCTCAAAATCTTCTTAATCTCCTCAATCTACATCTAGGTCATTTGATCAAACTAGGTCAAACATCCACAAGGACTATCAGACTGTAGTCATGGCATTCTCTACAAACATGTTGCACATATCGAGTTAACTCATTTCGATATAATTCCTCAAAGCTCCATCTGTATAGCTTTAATTGTCAGGCTGACATCTCGCATATACTCTACCTTCACAACTTATCCTGAAACACAATCTTCCTGGTGACACACTTCATCGACATACGTTACCCCAAACTGAAATAATTCAAGCCAAACAACCACTCATCAGGATCACCATAACTATCAGCATGGGAAAAACATGTTAGAATGACAGAACAAGTCATTCTGACGATATACTATCAAATCACCTTTATTGACATAGGTATTCCTAAATGCATACCATGTACTAGTGGGTGAAAAATGTGTGAATGAGAGATCAAGAGGAAAACTACCATTTCCCTCCAAGGAGAGATGAGAGTTTCACTATGGATTTCCCTTCAAACACTTTTCACATATTACTTTGGAAGAGGGGGTTGGGGGAAGATTCATTAGATTCAACCTCCAAAGAAGAAGATTGAATTTTGAATGAAATGAGAATGATAAGTTAATCCCCTCTTCTACTCGGAATGGAAAGGAATTGATTGAATTATGTATTAAGACTAAGTGAAAAGAGACGAAGAACTGATAATAACTCAATATCGGAGTGTGGAATGAAGTTGTGCACCTATATTTGGTAGTAATATGTCGAGACGAAGCCACCCTACGAATTTGAGGAAAAGTTGCTTGGACCGTGGCAAAAGTGTATATGGTCCTCCGAAAAATTTGCGAAAAGAAAAGGGTTTTTCCACCTCTACAAATGGATTCCAAATCCGAAAGTACAGTTGTGCGCCTGAATCCTATACATAGAAAAGAGAGGAAAATGGGTTGGGATTGGGGGTTTGCCTTCAGGTCAAACCCTAGTTTTGGAATTAACCAAGTAATGAAAGAAAGTACTTGCAAGTAAATGTAAATGAAAGACTGAAATATAAATCACCTCAAGGGAGGTTGTGATACAAATTTTGATAGAATTGCTTGTATGAAGTTGAATGTTGAAATGGATCTCCTCTTCAATGGTTGAATCCTTGACTTGAATGCAACACCTAGCCTTGAAAAGAGACTTGAGAATGCTCAATGCTGGAAAAGAATGCTTGAATGCTCTTGAATGCTTGAATGCATGATCTCATGTATCTATCTTATGCCAAAATGAAAGGGGAAATGTGACTTTTATACTTGTCAATTAGGGTTAATGAAATTGATTTTTGTCACAGGCCGACATCGGGGAAGTTTTCTCACTCACTGCACAACCTTCTATGCAAACTTAGGAAAGGTCCTACCCCAAAATAGGATATGGGATAGGGGTGCCACGTGCCTATCCTGCCATTTTGTCCAGGGCAGAGTGCAGACAAGGTGGTGTAGAGGGCAAGGGAGAAGCAATTTTTTAGGGGTTGAGCACTCTCCAGTCTCTGATCAGGCTAGGGGATTCGATTTCACTTGCATGAGGATCCTAATGTGGTTGAAAACTACTAGGGTCACAATTTTATGGCACTACATTTATCCCCCACTTTAGCGGGAGTATGAGCATACACCAAAAATGTAGGTAAAGTACAAGGAAACAAGATTGAAACACTTTTACCATATCAAGGAGGCAAGATGCACCAAGCCCCCAATGCACTTAGGATCTTACGAATTTGATTGACAAAGTAAAAGGGAAGATAGAGAGGGGGAGAACTATGACTACAAGTAGCAAAGTTCTCCTCACTACGAGTCATGAAAGCAAGGATACCAAAGATTACAAAGCAAAGCAAAGTACACTAAGTAACTCTAAGTATAAAGAAGGAACATATGAGTGAATTGTATGCCCCCACGTTAAAACGACCGCACATGCCTTATCAGGAGTGATTTCTTTAAGGTAGGATACACCCAGGAGAGAGAGAAGAGAGGGAGCACGTTATCGCAAGGATTTAGCACCCAATCGAGGAATATACCCAAGGATAATGAATTTAAAACATGATGTAGTTTCCCTTTCCTTTGGGTCAGTATGTTGTATGGTAACTCACGTATATCATATATGTATGTGCATTAATAATCGTCATTCCCCAAAGAAAGAAAACTTCCTTGGAAGAAAGGGAAGAAATGAGTCTTTCAAATCAACATGAAAGAGACCAAAAGAGATCTCAATGCTTTGGATCATCCTCAAGTAGACATTAAGGGGATAATATAAGAACATGGATACACATAGAAGAATAGTCACAAAAGAGCAAGAGAGGAGAGGGAGAGAAAATCTACAGTGCTAATGTTGCTAATCTAGCATGACATCCACATCCTGATCTTGCTGATCAGTATTTTGGGAAGGTGAAAAACATGCCATAGGAGCGACATCAAGCACAACAGATGGAGATATCACAAGATCCAAACAAGGAGTATGCTCATGTGGTAAGTCACTTTGTTCAATTCTAGGAGATATGATTAGGGTTTTTGAAAATTCAGTTGTTAAACACTTGTCAACATCAACATATTCACAATCACTATCAGAAGAATTAGGAGTTGTATTTCCATCATGAATAACATTTTCACTCATTTTTTCAAGATTTATAGAAAGAGGAGCACAAACATGAATAGGAGTAAAATCATCACATGTTTTGTGCAACTTATGATTTGGAGATGTAGGTTGAACATCTTGCTTAGGAGAAAAGGGAATCATGTCAACTATTGGAGTTCTAGGAGATAGAATAGTTTGAGAGACAACTTCATGAGCTTGAACACGACATCTTCATCGGTGTTCTCTCACACAATGATTTCATCAAGTCTTAATGGAAGACTAAGAAGGAGGAGGAACATTTGAGGAAGGAGGAATATTCTTGTCTTTGATAGTTGAAGATTTAGGTTGAATAAGGGGATAAACATGCCTCTTCTCTCTATAAGAGGAAGGAGGTGAAACCATGCCATACGAAGGAGGAATATTAGGTGTAGGAAGGAGACCAGGTCCATCATGAGGAGGAGGTATAGGTCTAAGCTTAGGAGGAATATTGTTTTGTTTCTTATAAGAAGGCATAGACACATCCATAGGAACAGGTTGAGGATCTTCCTGAGGAAGAAGATTAGTTCTATTTGTGAAGGGAGGAACTTCATCTTGATGTATAATAGGAATGTGAAGAGTTAGGGATCTAGGTTGACTTAAGGATAATATCATATATTTCTTTCATTTTTGATAAGATTTAAAAAGAGCATTTCTCCTTGATGGAAGAGATTGAAATTGTTTAGGCCAAATGAAATCAATAGGAACACTGAGGTTTCTTTTAGATGGTTTAAATAAGCTATGGTTCATAGTTATGATTTTTCCATTGTGAGGAAATTTCAGACACTTATGGATTGGAGAAGCAATAGCCTTCATGGAAGACAATGAAGGATAGCCCAGCTTCACACAAAATTGCTTAGAAGAGGGAATGATAACAAAGTTGAAATCCATACATTTAGTATGAACTTCAACAAGAAGGGTGATAGAGCCAATAGTAGGACAAGAGAATCCATGAAATAACTTTACAACCACATTAGAATCATCATATATTGCTTTATGCAATCATAAAGTGAAAAGATACTCCTCAGTGATGATATTAAACATTCAAGAGGGATCAACAAGAGCGCCATGACAAGGTATATCCTTAACCTTCACAACTATGTATAAAGGGCCATCGAGTGCTCTAATGGTCTCACTAGGGTCAAATGTAATACAAGGATCCTTAGGTGCATCTTGTTTTTCTACCATATTGACCAAGTTTGGAGCCATAGAATTGAATTCCTCATAAGAGAAAGAAGTAGGTAAAATATCAATCATGTTAGAGGTATGAAAAGGAAAGGGATCAATGAAAATCTTAATATTTTGATTAGGAGCAGCTACTGATTTATTCCCTTTATCATTCACACTTGCCACAGATATAGTATTATTATAGTATTATTATAAATCAGATCTTGAATCTTATTTTTCAATGCGAAACATTTCTCAGTATCATGACCAAGCTGATGATGAAATTGACAAAATGAATTATTATCGAAATAAGGGGATGCAAGTTTAGAAGGATCAACTTGTTTTATAGGAGGAAGTTTTATAACATTTCTTTGCAACAACTAAGACATACTACTTTTATATTTATTCATTCAAAGGAGTAAACTGTCTTTCTCTTTGAAATTTTTTAGAAATAGAAGGCACGCCTGTTGTAGCATTCACATTGTTGTTGTTGATTGTATCATTGAACTTAATGAAGATTTTTGTTGGTTTGAACTTCGCAAATGGTTGTTGAACACTCTCCCCCTTATCACTAGGAGCCATAGGAGTGGACTGCTCCATTTGACTCACAGACAGTTGATAATTAAGGAGTGTTGCGCACAACTACGGAAAGGAAGTAAACTCTGACAAAAGAAGATTTTCCCTAATATCTTTTTTTAAATTAGAAATGAAAATTCTTTGAATATCATTATCTGGTACAGGAAAAGAAATTTTAGCACACAAATGCTTATATCTACCTTATGAAATTAGTCACATTTTCTTTAACACCTTGTTTGCAATGCATTAAATCAGTCAAGGTTATTTTAGGACCAATGTTGTTTTGAAATTGATGGATGAAAGCATTTTCCAGTTGTTGAAAAGAAGTGATAGAATAAGAAGGCAAAGAGAAATACCCTTGTAAATCCTTATCTCTTAGTGTTCTTGTAAACAGTTTCGCAAGCAATATTTGATCATAAGCAAAATCAGTACACAAGGTTTGAAATGTTTTGACATACGTAAGAGGATCACCTTTTCCATTATAGAGTTCTAATTGAGGCACCTCAACATGTTTAGGTAGTGCAACTTTAACAATATCAAGAGAAAGTGGGCTCGCAACATCAAAGGTGGGCACACTAAACTTGGATTGACTCATAGAAGCAATTTGTTGTTGTAAGGAAGACATGGTTAGAGCAAGAGTGTTAATTGTCGCTTCAGTAGAAGAATTGATGTTAGACATAGCTGATTGAGAAGGTGGTGTGATGTTATTGAAAGAAGGAATTGATTGAGAATAAGGTGGTGGGACATTACGATAAGTAGGCATAGGTGATTATTGGGTAGGAAAAGGGACACTTAAAGGAGGAACAAAGTTATTGAAGGAATTGCCCCCTTGTGTCACATTGATTGGTTGAGGGATAATAAGAATTCTTATTGAAGGCATAGGTAAAGATGGAGGATTTAATGAAGAAGAGGGATTGCCCCCATGACTAATTGTTGTGGGGGTGACATTTTGAGTTGAAGTAGCCATGATGTTGGAGGTCAAAGTAAGAATACTAGTCATAATAGGAGTCAAAGGAATAGAAGGATTGACTTGTGTTGAAGGTTGTGAATTAACTAAGGTTTCAGTACAACTCTTGATAGGCATGGCATTAGAATCAACAATATGTACAATGCCACACAATATATCAATTCCATTCCTATCACTTTGAATCATGAATTTAAGGCCTTCAATTAATGGAAGAGCTTCACTATTAGGGTATTCTTGGGACATCCAGTGTTGAAACTTATCAATTTGATTATCCAATTTGGATATTTAATCTATAGAGACTCTAGTTAAAGCTTCTTCATCATCATTGGATTCATCAATGGGTTAAATAGGCACATGATTAGGATGAGAAGCATGATCCTCATTAAAGAAGTCACCCAAATTAGGCTCCATCTCCTCAATAATTAAACCTTGGGATGCCTTAATTCTAATGCTTTGTCTAACAGGGATAGTATAGATAGGAATAATAATGGTAAAACTCATGCACTATTTAAATTTTGAATTATAGGAACAAAGCTTACAAAATTGAGTAATGCAAAAATTAAGAAATAATGATTAAACAATTTGAACTTTGTTGGAGAAAGAAAAAGACACAATTGGAATTTTAAAATTAGGGCCAAGGGGATACCACTTAATTTTAAAATTAATAGAATTATTAAAATTAGGGCACACTATAATTAACCTCTTAATTTAAAAAAATTTCTAGAAATTTGAAGTGTTGAATTTTGGAGGTATTTTCGATTCAAGAGGGATAAAAATTTGACAAAATCAGCCAATCTTCTGGATTTAGGCTATTAAATACAATCATAACAGTCTCTCAAAATTTCAGGAAATAAGTCGAGGACCGTGGCGGGAATGCACATGGTCCGACCAACTTTTTAAAAAAAAATTAGGGATGAATATTACAATGATTTCAAAGCTAACCCCCAAAAAATGGTGAATTTTATGATTTATAGATGGGCAAAATTAAGGTTCAAATGTAAAAATAGGACCCTATTAGTGTTTTGAAGAAAAAGAGGAATTGAATTGCAAATTTGAAAATGGTCAAACCTAATGGATAGGGACACCTTGGAAAATGTTTAGAAATCTAAATTTGAATGAAATTGATTGAAATTTGCACAAAATCTAATTAAAATATGAAAATTGGGGTTTTATGACCTAACCATTTAATTTTGGAATTTGGATTTTGGGAAAAAGGAGGGAAATTGAAAATATAAATTTTAGGAATGAAAACAAGTCTGAGAACAATCACAAATCTGAAAATTGAATGGAAATCCAAATTTTGCACAAGTTCAAGAAGATTTTTGAAAATTAGGGTTTTAATAAGTAACCACTTAATTTTGTAAATTTGATTTGCAAATTGAACAAGACAATGAGAAAATTGAATTTGAAAAACAAAACAATTTTCAGATCTAAGATAACCACAAGCAATTTTTACAAATCACAAGTTCAATTTTAATTTTAAAAACTAGGGTTTTTAATGATTTAACCACTTAGTTTGTAGAAAATTTAAACTTGCCAATGAAAAATATGCAATTTTGTTAAAAAGAAAGCATGCAAGACATCGGGTTCACCAAAATGTAATGGTCACCAAAATGTACTGGTGGGTAAAAAATGTGTGAATGAGAGATCAAGAGGAAAACTACCCTTTCCCTCCAAGGAGAGATGAGAGTTTTGCTACGGATTTCCCTTCAAACACTTTTCACGCATTACATTGGAAGAGGGGGGGGGGGGTGGATTCATTAGATTCAACCTCCAAAGAAGAAGATTGAATTTTGAATGAAATGATTAAGTTAATCCCCTCTTTTTCTCGGAATGGAAAGGAATTGATTGAATTATGTATTAAGACTAAGTGAAAAGAGATGAAGAACTGATAATAAATCAAGATTGGAGTGTGGGATGAAGTTGTGCACCTGGATTTGGTAGTAATATGTCGAGATGAAGCCGCCCTGCGAATTTGAGGAAAGTTGCCCAGACCGTGGCAAAAGTGTACACAGTCCTTCCAAAAATCCATGAAATGAAAAGGGTTTTTCTACCTCTGCAAATGGAGTCCAAATCCAAAAGTACAGTTGCACACCTACAACATACACACATAAAAGAGAGGAAAATGGGTTGGGATTGGGGGTTTGCCTTCAAGTCAAACCCTATTTTTGGAATTAACCAAGTAATGAAAGAAAGTACTTGCAAGTAAATGTAAATGAAAGACTGAAATGTAGATCACCTCAAGGGAGGTTGTGATAGAAATGTTGATAGAATTGCTTATATGAAGTTGAATGCTGAAATGAATCTCCTCTTCAATGGTTGAATCCTTGACTTGAATGCAATACCTAGCCTTGAAAGGAGACTTGAGAATGCTCAATGTTGGAAAAGAATTCTTGAATGCTCTTGAATGATTGAATGTGTGATCTCATGTATCTGTCTTATGCCAAAATGAAAGGGGAAATGTGACTTTTATACTTGTCAATTAGGGTTATTGAAATTGATTTTCGTCATAGGCTGACATTAGGGAAGTTTTCCCACTCACTGCACAACCTTCTATGCAAACTAAAGAAAGGTCTTGCCCCAAAATAGGGTAGGGGATGCCCTTGTCCCTTTATTTCTAGGGAAGAGTGCAGACAAGGTGGTGTAGAGGGAAAGGAAGAAGCAATTTTCGGTCGTTGAGCAGTCTTTGATCTCCAATCAGACTAGGGGATTTGATTTCGCATGTGTGAGGACCCTAATGTGGTTGAAAATTGCTAGGGTTGCAATTTTATGACACTACATTCCCATTGAATCAACCAACACTATCGGATTAACATCTGGACACTAACCTATATTCTGATGACCCAACATTGATAAGCATAGACATAGCTATTCTAAAATTGCATACCCACACTCCTTCAATATATCAACATAAGGTATCGCAATAGGAGGATGTCGAATAGTTTAATTCTATCACCATTGTAAGAATTTTTCATTTTGCCTTCAATAGTTATTCCAATAGGTATCCTCGATTTCTTGGTTGCCATAGCTATTCCAATACAATGATATAGGAGTAGTTTATTGTATCTGCATAACACAAACTTGTTACGTTGCCTTGATCAATTGTTTCGATGTGTTGCTCTACTTTTGGTATTCGACATTTCTATCTCGATACGACGAAACACAAAAGAGAATCCTCACGACCGACATTGGCCTGACTTATGTCGATCACACATATTGATGCCTAGCTTCTTAATCGACCGAGTTATCCCGATAGGATGACTTTTGCAACCTGCAACAGTTGTTTCTCTACATCCTCTTGGCATCCCTATAGCACTTGTTGACATCAATGACAATAATTCCAACAATATTATTGCAAGGTATGCACCCTTGGTCTCCTTGTGTTGTGCAGTGCAATGCTCAGGTTTGTGACATGGCTTAACTGCTTCCTGTAGATTTTATAAGTCTAGTGGTTGTATCAGGCATTAACATGTCGATACTTTGGTGCAACGACAACCACACTTGTAATAAGTGGTATTAGAGCTTGGTCACAGGTTCAAACACATTGCTTGCACTGGGGGGATTGTTGCAAGGTGTGTGCCCTTGGTCTCCTTATGTTGTGCACCACAATGCTTGGATTTGTGACATGGATTAACCGCCTCCTGTGGATTCTATAAGTCTAGTGGTTGTATCGAGCATCAACAGGTTGATCTTTTGGTTCAACGACAACCACACTTGTAACAAAAGCTACAACAAGACAAAGACAGATGAGAAGAAGGAAGGAAAATAAGAGAAAAAGGGAGTAGTAAAGTTCACAAGCTCATGAACTTTGCAATAATGTAACATGGTTCACAAAAGGTCAAAGGCTCCAATATACTTAAAAGAGGTTGAAATATAGTGAATTTCAAGTTACAAAGAAATGCAAGAAGTGTTAGAAATTTTTACATGCAATTACATCTAGTACATTTCACTCACCCCATGTACATTGAAATTACTCTTTAGGAACCATGAATGCAAGTAGATAGCTTCTCATCTATATTATGTCCTTGCAAAATCTAAGGTGTTCATCTTTGGGTGGGCTTCATTCATTGTTATGGATCTCAAGATCAAGTAATAGTTGCATTCATTCCTTAACAACCATGGTGTTCTATTTCCCATAACTATTCCTAGGTGATATACTGAATGTTTTGTAGTGTCGTAAATTGTACACCTTCATTAGTGTGTCCAATTTCATACTCTCCTAGCATGTATTTTAGTATTTCCCTTTTCTCTATGTATTATAGGACCTTTATTGATTTAAATTAACATTTAAATTAATATTATGGGTCTTATTCCACCTTACTACATCACACTATTATTTGAGCCCTTGACTCTAGGTGTGCTCTTTATTTCTTCAATATCTTGATTTATCATTTATCCTACTTTAATTTCAACTTTGAAGACACATCCCACATATCTATACATTGTGGTTTGAGCCATTGAGATGGAATCAATATTAGAACTTCATTATCTCATATTCCTCAAAAGTTAGAAAAAAGTTGTCAGGACTAGGGCGCCCTACAATCTAGGTCCCACACTTTTCCCCTTGAATTTTGAGAGGATAATAAGAAAGTCCTACCCTATCCAAATCTAACTCCGTTCGAAAATATATAAAATCCAAGTTGACCTAAAGGTGATTTCAATTATGAAATCCCTATATAAGGTATCCCTCTCAATTCGTTTTCATCGTCTTATCTTATGCTAACATTATCATCCAATTTAAGAGCAATTCTTCTTCCTCAAGAGGAAATTTGATTAAGGAGAAACAAAGTACATCAAGGCATCTCCCATTTATGTTTCTTCTATGATTTCATGATGGGTGTAGACACCTAAAAATGTCTCATTGATCATGTACTAATTTTTCCTCTAATGGGTTAAATAATTCTTCAATTATTTAATTAATTTATTTAATCTTATTCTTCTAATCTCATATTTCTTTGTAATCTTACTAATTATTCTATTTTTAATTCTATCATCATTTAATCATTTAAACCATTTTCTAATGTTAATCAAATATTGATTATTTCATTAATTATGATTATTAATCCCTCAATTTAAATAATATTTATTATTTAAGTAAATTAATTCTCAATTTCTATCTCTAATCATCTAATCATGAACCCTTTTCTAAGTATTAATTAAATATTATTATTTAATTAAATGTGATTTTAATCTTTAATTTAAATAATTTTTATTATTTAATTAAATTCAATTTCAAAATAATTAAATAGTTTCTTAAAATTATTTAATTAACTAATTATTCCTATAATTCAAATTCCAAATTCCCAAATTCTAATTTCATTTAATTTCAGTAATTCTCTAAATTCTTCTAATTTTTTCAAATTCAAATTCAAATTTCTCCTAATTTTAAATACATGTGCATGATTTCAAAAATCAAATTGAAAATCAAAGTCAAGTTCTAAATATATTCAAATAACAAATTGAATTTGAAATAAATTCAATATTTTAATTAAATTCTCATGCAACTATTAAATTGAAAATCCAAGTCAAAGTTCAAGCACATGCTAAATTAATTAATTCAATTATCTCTTCAATCTCTATTTCTTTCTTTTAGTTAGCTTTTTCTAAATAAAGCTCTCAATCAACTTTCAATCAGTTAACTATCTCCTCCTCTTTATATCCTCCAATCATTCTTTTTCATCCTTCAATCAACTTTTTCTCAATCAGTTGACTCATTTTATCTATTCAATCAATTGAGTTCCACCTCCAAATTAGCAGTTCAACTATCAATCAACATGTGAGCTCACATGCGTTCCACCTCTTGATCAATTTATTCCACCTCTCAATCAATCCTCTCCAAAAATTTATAAATTGAGCATTTAATTCCTCACAATTCCTCTGAATCATGAAATTTGAATCTTTGTGTCATTTGCAGGTTGCCAATGCGATATCTGAGAGCCACCATACCACAAAGAAGAGAAGAGCAATGGAAGCCATGATTCACAATAGGGAGTTCTATATTGTATAGAATTATTCTATATGCATCTATATTTCATTGAGTTTTTGTTTGAATTCTATTAGGATAGGGATTCATGTTTTCCCTCTGATTTCTGATTGATTACATTATGAATTTTAGCATATGACATTTTGGTGAACCCAATGTGAACTGACAATAATTTAACCTTCTTTGTTTTCTGTGTGATTTTGCAGTTCGTACGGATTTTTTTTAATTTTTTGTAGGTTTGTACAGATTGCATAACAGAGCCTGAATCATGCAATCATGTTTATACAATCATGCAATCTCATAGACAGGATCACACATTCGAGCACATAGGGTCACACATTCGTGCATAACGTATCACGCAATCATCTATATCTTGTCACACAATCGATCAAATCCTGCTACGCATTCATTGGTTGGTTTATGTGTTTTGTCTTTCTTGTTTTCCTCATTACCTGCACTTTGTTCTGTCTTGATTCTTTAGTAAATTTGTTAAATCTGAATATGCTTTAATTATGACATCTTATGGCACATGAGGTACAATTCAGGATTTCAGGTGCAAGGAGGACAAAGGAACAAAGAAGACAAGCCAGACACTATCAGCAAATCCTAAAGGCAGAAAATAAGATATGAGATCTAGAGGACCAATCAGCCATTAACAGATACAACAACCTAGTTCTCTTATATAGAGTAAAATATGATTTGCTTAACATAGAGTGGATGATGAGAGATCTTTCTAGGGCATCACAATCTATTTTGCAGGATCCATATCAGAATTAGCTTCTTTTTTTTAAATTTTTTGTTTGGTTTGTCTGTGTATCACGCATTCGCTTAGATAGGATCACGCAATTGTTCTATCAGTATCACACAATTGTTCTGCCAGAATTTTGCAATCACTTTGTCAGAATTACGCAATCGGTCATACAGAATCACGTAATCGCTCAGGTATCATTACACATTCATTTTTATTTATTTTTGTTAAACTTATTTTTTTTGTGGATTTTCTTGGGTTGCTGATTATCTATTTGCAGCATGTGATAAAATTACAGAGAGGATCATATTATTACTGAATCATAAACACTCATGCTATCACACTTCAGTTTTGGGATTAAAATAAACCTGGTTAAAATGGACATGCATGTTATCACACTTCAGTTTTGGGCTTAAAATAAACTTGGTTAAAATTAACGTGCATGCTTTCACATTTCAATTTGGTGTTTTAAAATTGACATGCACATGCATATCTCACACCTAAATTTGGGTTTTAAAATAAACACGAATCATGCTTGTCAATAGAATAACTCACACTTCATTTTATTTAAGGGAAATAACTTTTTATCGTGTTTGGGGTGGACCTACTGTTGCATCAACTACCTTTCCACCCACCTTCGGGGTCTTGGGAGAAAGGGAGAAGGTGATAACAACACCCAATTTTTCATTTTATTAGTGAGGGGTATCTTTGACTGGGGATTTCATCACCCCACAAAGGTACTTCAAATTGGGATGTGTTGAGGATATCATCTCTCCTAGTGTACTCTTGAATGGGTTTTTTGAGCTGCTATATAAATATACTAGTCGAGCGGCTAGAGTGTTGAGTGAATTCGACGTATGTGGGGGCCTTCCTTGCACCAATAAGATTAACTAAAGTCTTTAGTGGCTTGCTCTGATAATTCATCGTTGGATCAGGACCCCTCAAAACTTACAATAAGAACCAACTTAGTAGCCCAAATCCCACATTTAGTGATTCCGGGAGTGCGAATCATACCCCATAGATACCCTTCATGTACCTTGCATTATGAGATAGAAATCCTTCGGTGATAAGATCTTTAGATCTTTGGGGTAAGAGAGACTGGCATGCCCGAGAAGTGTGTACTGTGGAGTGGAGCTAGTGCTGCCAGACTCTCTATCAGTTCATCTTGTTTCGGTATTTTGTTGCGAGGGCCTCATTGAATGGTTTCTACTTTCCAACCTAAGATTGTCTTATGTGATTTTATGTGTATCATTGTATCAGATCAGTATTGAGTCAGTATTTGGGCTATTTCAAGCCTTACCTTGTGTAACTCTGAATATTCAGAGTTTGTTAGAACACAGTTCAGTTAGCAATAGCTATCTTCAAACTGTTTTCTTAGATTTGAAAAACAACAGACTTATCCTACAAACAAAGTTACTTGAAAAAAAGTCTATCTTGAAACATCAGACAATCCAACAAAGTCCAAAATTTTGCATACTTGTGACCATAGGTTTTCTTAGACCAGTCCTTCAAGTTTACATTGTGCTCATTATCATCCTTATTATAGTCCTCATTTACATCCCTATTCTTTGCATAAGTATTTGCATAGTCTTCATTATCATCCTCATTATAGTACCCATTTATGTCCTTACTTTGCATAGTACTCATTTACATCTATAGGCTTTTGCATTAGTCCTTACATAGTCCTCATTATCATCCTCATTTATATCATTCCTTGCGTAGTCTTTGCATAAATCTTCACATAACTCCTTGCACAATCGTCATAATATTCACACAACCGCTTGCATAGTCATTATAATCTTTGTATAAGTCCTTCAATAGTTGTCATAATCCCAATTTTAATCTGTTCATAGTCTTCATCCTCATAAGACATTAGGTCAAATCATTATCTCCATTTTGCATTATCTTCAAAATTAGGGTGTTCCCTAGTCCAAGTCTAAAGTTGCATTGTCATTATTTAGGATTTCATCTTGTCATTCCTTAATCCAATTTGCCAAAAAATTCAAAAACATAGGTTGCATTTGTCATCCTCAATTGCATTTGTCTATTTTCAAAATTCTCAAAATCCCAAAAAAACAAAACAGATTGCACTTTCATCCCTTAGTTGCATTGCATTTCATTCCTAAACTTAAAAAATCCAAAAAAAATTGCATATAGTGCAATGGTTGAAACAAGCTCTCAAACATCTAGGAGACAAAATTTCCCTTATCAAACTACAAACTTTCATGGATCCATGTCATTGAAACCAAACAATCAATCATCTCAATCCAACATATACATGTCCCAAAATGTGCATCAAACTTATCTGGAACAAACAAGTGTCAGACCTATTTCTCCATCACTTGAAGAGAAATTAGCTCGAGAAATAGAGATCTTGGAACAAAAAGTTAAAAAAGGTGAAGAGAATAGATCTCAGATGTTCAAACTATTTCAAAAATTTGGAGATCCCATTACAAACCTAGAGCTAGTTGATGTGCGAGCTCTTATTATGAAATCAGACATACTAGCTATTCTCACACAAATAAACATGGTTAACCAATATCAACATCAAACACATCCAATAATTCAAGTTGAACAACCAATACAACAAACAACAAAACTCTCAACACCACAAATTGTGCAAACAACTCAACCACTACCAAAGTCACACACAATCACACAGTCAATTTTGCCTTCACTCACATCACAAGTCTATAAATATCCTCCTATATCTTCAAATACACCACCAAGGGTGTCCCAAATTAATGCAAGTGTATTTACAAACATGTCACCCTTTGTACATCAATCGAACACGGTCAATGTGTCACCTATCATATGACAAGGTCATCTGCCCATGTCTAGCAATGGCTTTTCCCATCAAGACTTTTCACCTCAAGTAGCTTCCATATCTTCCACCATTTCCTTATACCCTAAAGTCACACAAGAGCATTCCACACCATCTTTATCCAATAACTTAACCTCCCAAGGGCTATCCATAATACAAATCCAATCTAATCCAATTCATGATGCTAGTCCTTTCCATGATTCAGAAATTCAAGATCCAAACACATCATATAAACCCACTTCAATGAGTCTCATTCAAAATCCTTTCTCATCAAGCCAAAGTTTTGAAGCATTCCAATAATCTCCCATGCATATCTAAACTCCTTCCCCATGTCAACAGGATGATCCAAAATCAAAAGAAATGAGTCTTGAAACAAATAACGATCAAGAACAAACACTTCTATCCTACCCAATTTTTGATCAAGATCCCACTGACCAAGAATCTTATGATGACCCCCTCGCAATTTTCTATTCCATTCATAATGATACCCTTCCATCTCAATAACAAAGTGTCCTTTCAAGTCCCATCGAACATCCACCTCCTAAACAAGATCAGGACATCTCTTTCATCCTTCCTAATAATCCCTTTCCAATTCAAGGTCAAAGTATTCCTTCACCTTCATGTCCTAAGCAAGATCCCATTATTTTTCTAGATCCTGATCAAGATCCCTCCATTCCTTCATCTCCATGTCATAATCCTCCATGTTTCTCACAAGATTCCCT
The DNA here is from genome assembly GCF_030272615.1 of Cryptomeria japonica. NCBI lineage: Eukaryota > Viridiplantae > Streptophyta > Pinopsida > Cupressales > Cupressaceae > Cryptomeria > Cryptomeria japonica. The sequence continues at coordinate 564,718,253 of NC_081413.1, forward strand.
CTCACATGAACTTACCATTTCTCCTAGTCTCCCTCATGATCCCGATCCTTCTACACAAGTTTTGCATGAACTCCTTATCAATGAAATCACCAATCCTAATCATTCTATAGAGAACAATTTATCAATGATTGTGTATGTACCTTTTTCACATGCCAATGTGGTGACATAAAAAAGTATGGCACCAACTAATGAAATCAACACCCAACTTGTTTCATCATCTTCTTCATGCACAAGCATAAAACCAACTAGTGAGATCGACACCTGGTTGGCTTCATCATACTCTTCAAGTGCATCAATAAAAATAGGCATAACACCCGCTCATGTCACAACTTTGAAACCAAAATCAATTTGTCTCATACACCCACACTTGAAAGACTGGGGGCAAGAGAACCTACCACGGTTGGATTTCTAAGAAAATGATAAGGCTATAACTGAATTCATGGGTTCTAGAGCTAGATTTCCCTTTTATGATCCACAAAATCCAAAAAGTAAGGAAATCAACATTGGAGATACTGAACATGTACACTTAGTCTAGTCCTTATATCCTATTGGAAAAGACATCTTTATCCGACTCTTCAAACAAAGACCTATGAACTACCTACACAAAACTTCCTGACCCTATGAACAACATGCACCTTAAACGATATTATATCTAAGGGTTGGGTTAGTTTAGGTTTTTCTTTCCGCATTGCATCTTGTTTTATTCACAACACTACACCACATATAGTTTCTTTTTCAAGCTCATCATATTCACATATTTCATGGCATAAAATTTTCTGCATAAGCATATAACAACATCAATGAAAACAAGGCAACTATCCAAGTTTATCATCTATTTGCATTCAAGAGAAAAAAGGGTCATCTCCTTTCTTAGATATTCAGACATGAAGTCTTTGAGATCTTAAGGTCATTCTTTTTCAACATTACCCTGTGACGATGCTTTACTTATGGTTGGGTAGTGATTTCACTATTTGAGACTTGTTAACACAAAATATATCAATTGCTATATCTCAAACACATTTAAAAAAATCTAAAATTCTACTTTAGCACCACTGTAATTGTCACACCCAAGTAGGTTTCATTACTTACAAGTCAAAACAAGAAAATAAAAAAGAACAAGTGCTATGCCAAATATTCATCTCAAGGCAAAAGATCAATGATATGTAACTAAAATATCACGCATACAAGCGCGACAAAAAGCTTGACTATGGGAACATGTGAGTAACTCCATCAGAGCTATGAACATCTGCTGGCAATGGAGAAATATTTGAGAAATTACAATCTATAACCTCGTCGTAGCTCTAAAAGCTTGCTAGCGGCAAGGCTCTATTCGGGATGCTTTTGAAGTTAGGATAATCCATGTAGCTAGTCATATATGATTCTAAGGATCTTTAATGAACGCAAGAGTAGGAATTAACTCATTTGCACACACATGGGTAAAAGAAGATCAAAGTTTCAAGAACCAATGGGGATGTTTTCCGTGTCTCCATTTGTAAATCCTAGTCACCAAGTGTGTTAATCTAGATATTCGAAGAGACCTAAAGGATCAATTGACTGCTTATCTATTAAATGTTTTGTACCTCCAATTCAATTGGTGTATTAAAAAATGCTAAACAAACACATTCATCCTTGTTTGAACATTGCATTTAACATAGGTCATGTCAAAAATTCATGGTCTCCACATGCATTTTGCAGATCATCATGTCATACAGGTCTTCACACTAAGGGCATAACCGAAAAAATCCTAAAAATCATTAAAAAGAGTCCTAAAATCAACCAAAAACATTCAAATATCAATCTACATAATCCAAAAATAGTGAAAAACATAAATATTCAAAATCTTAAAAATCATGAAAAGTCCTGAAAAAATCCAAAAAAACAGTGAAAAACATAAAAATCCAAAACATTGAGAAAACCGTAAAAAAAAATCTAAAAACATTGAGAAAACATGAAAAATACCAAAAACATCCATATAAGGTCCTGAAAAAATACCAAAAACATTCATATAATGTCCTGAAAAAATCAACCAAAAACATTAAGATATAATTCACAAAATCCAAAAACAATCGAAAAATCAATCAAAAAACTTGCAATAAAATGTCTTGCAAGAATCAAACACCCTAGAAGATATCCAACAAACACTTCACACAAAGTTAACAAAGAATATGACTATCCAATCAAACATCTGCAATCAACTGATCAAACTGTCTTATCAATCATATCATATCCATATCAAGTGATTATTATCTTGTCTTAAATATAAGAGGATACACTCGAAATCAAACAAGTCAGTCTTAAACAAGGTCCGCAACTTTCGGAGATCAGACATTATCAACTATCACAACAAGAAACTGAGAACGAAGGCACAAGGTCAGTATGGCTACTGGATTTTGTCCTAGTTAGTTTTTATCTTTTATCATTTGGCAACAGATTATGTTCTCACGCTACTCAAGGATGTCCACAAGTGACTAGAGGAGCCATGATGGGCATTATGTTTTTCTTTGTTTGTTGTTTGTGGTGTGGACCAATGAAGTTCTGGGGCAATAGTTCCAATGGGTGTCGGTGTTGGTACGTTCATTCGATAAATATCTCATGAAAAATATCATTGATAGTCATGCTTGTGACTATCACACATACCTCGACCCCTGTCACTACAACCAGAATGGAGGGTTCGCTCCTTGTCTGCTACGTGTTTGTTTCTTCAATGAGATATCTTTATATCTTGGTTCCTTATTCCCTGGTGTGCTAAGCTCCATTGTTCAATAATAAGGCCCAGTGACAAAAATATATTGCACAATAAATAATGACACAAGTTCGTGAATCAATCATTCCCACTTCATCTCATTTGCTTATTGCTAGTTTGTTGATTCTTTTCTCATCATCTCTTTCTAAATCAGTTTCTATCATCTAATTCATTCTTTTTCATTCTAAGGTTCATTCTCTCATATTCTATCTCAATATCATCTTCACATCACCTCTCTCTATCTCTAATCAACTAACCATTCTTCTATATTTCATCTTACATTCTTATTTTTTTGAGAGATCATTCATGTTTTTAATGCACAAACAATCTCTCGAGGGGGTATTACACCCTAAGTATCATCAAGGCATACTGGTGCAGATTTTTTGTTTTCTTTTATTTGAAACAACGTCATTCTGACACTGTCTCAAAATGGGGCAAATGTAGACACCTAAAAATGTGTCATTGATCATGTACTAATTATTCCTCTAATTGGTTAAATAATTCTTTAGTTCTTTAATTAATTTAATTAATCTTATTCTTCTAATCTCATATTTCTTTGTAATCTTACTAATTATTCTATTTTTAATTCTATCATCATTTAATCATTTAAATCATTTTCTAATGTTAATTAAAAATTGATTATTTAATTAATTATGATTATTAATCCCTTAATTTAAATAATCTTTATTATTTAAATAATTTAATTCTCAATTTCTATCTCTAATCATCTAATCACTAACCCTTTTATCAGTATTAATTAAATATTATTATTTAATTAATTGTGATTTTAATCTTTAATTTAAATAATCTTTATTATTTAATTAAATTCAATTTCAAAATAATTAAATAGTTTCTTTAAATTATTTAATTGACTAATTATTCCTCTTATTCAAATTCCAAATTCTCAAATTCTAATTTCATTTAATTTCATTAATTCTCCAAATTCTTCTAATTTCTTCAAATTCAAATTCAAATTTCTCCTAATTTCAAATACATGTTCATGATTTCAAAAATCAAATTGAAAATCAAAGTCAACTTCTAAATATATTCAAATAACAAATTGAATTTAAAATAAAATCAATATTTTAATTAAATTCTCATGCAAAGATTAAATTGAAAATCCAAGTCAAAGTTCAAGCACATGCTAAATTAATTAATTCAATCAATTAATTAATTCAATTATCTCTTCAATATCTATTTCTATCTTTTTTTTTTCTTTTGCAAAAGTGGCAAGCCACTGATATATATTAATAAGATAACCGATTCAAGAGCTCAATAGGGAAAGAATTAGGAAGAAAACCCTAGGTCCTTGCTTAAATACAATGAAAAGAGAAGTCGGGGCTATAAGAAGGGACCCCCCAAAGATCCAAAGGGAAAAAAGGCATGCCCATAGTACAAACCTCATAGAGGCCATAGTTGAGAGTAGCGGGACAAGACAACTCTAGAAGATACCTTAAAAAACTACCCCCACAACTGGATATCAAAACTTTAATACCGGTATTCCTTTCGTATTAACTGGTTCAAAGAGCCTCCATTACCGGTACTACCCATCTGGTTAACAAAGTGTCTCTACTACCGGTTCTAGTGTACCAATGGAAATAAAAGAAGAGACCAACTAAAGCTGCCACAACTAGTTGTTGGATGTATCATACCAGAACTTTAATACCAGAATGTTTGTCATATTAACTGGTTCAAAAGGAGCCTCCATTACCGGTTCAACCTTGTTGGTTAACAAAATGTCTCTACTACCGGTTCTGTTGAACCGATGGAAATAAACGAAGAGACCAACACCTATTACCTGGGATAGTTAATATTGCACGTAGGCTTATAATTTCTCAATCCGACCATCCTCAACAATTTTAAAAATGGAGAGCCATCCAACATCCATAGTTATGCTTATCAAAATAGGTACCGAATTTACCTCTACTTTACCCATCCATCAGTTGGACATTTTCATCTTGATGTTCTTGCACCATGCCCCTGTCGATTATGGGTGGAATTTTAGCTAACCCTACAGCTTCACTGGAGCCTTGCGATAGCACAGGCCCTAAGGCAACATTCAAATCTGACACTACCAGTCGCAAGGGTGGATTCACCTCGAGAGGTTTAAAATTCAACAAAATTAACAGGGTGTCTGACTTTTTCTTAACCAAAGTAACCAATTCCTGCCCTATTTCCCTACGGTGTCTATCCAAAGCACTTTGGATATAAGAAAAGTTCTGCATCTCTAATGTATGTTTAATATTATCATAAATTGACACAAAGACATGTCTGAATAGGAGGAAATGCCAGGGGAAAATGCCTCCATTGTGGGCATTACCCTCCCACAAGTCATATCTTTGGGCTGTAAGGAGAAGTTTATTACCAGGCAGAAATTCATGCTTGACAACTTTGGCAGCAATTAACTCAAGCATTGAAAGGGATTGGAGAAAGTCAAAAGCATTTGACAAGAAAATAGAGATAAGTTGTGAAGGGAAGATGACCCATCTTGCCTGAGGAAACATGATTTCTTCACCAATCACCTACTTGATGCTCCTCCTAATCTAGTATGATTGAATTTGGAATACTTTTCCCAGAAAAATTATTTGTAATGTGCTGTGTGAAGGGACTCTCCCACTCTTCCACTACTAACAAGACTTTTTAGTTGTGCGGCAAATACTTTGTGTGGTCTCTGCGACATGTTGCACAAGTAGAGTCCATTTGCAATCTTCCTTCCGTTGAAGTCAATGAGCCCTAATCTGGAGTTCTATCTGTTTTCCCTCTTCAAAACCTGTGTTATGCACAAACCAGTTTATCTTGTGAGGGAATAATGCCTTTTAGGTGGAGGAATTGATGTTTCATAGCCGGCCCGACTGTCTATATTGTAATTATGAACTCTTTCTGCTTGCAATAATTTGCATGTGATAGCTTTACTAAACCATGAATGAGGTGTTATCAGATTAAATATCACACGTGTCAAGTATGTAGTCATGTATGCAAAGATGACGAGGGACTAATTTAAAAATTTTTGCACATGTGATCATGCTAAGCGATTAATTCACCTTGGTTCAAAGTCATTTCTTCAAGTGAAGGTAAATGGAATTTAAGTGATTAACCATGATGGTTACCATGTCACATCACACACGAAATATCATCCCATAGAATGTTTTTTAATTGCAGAAAATCCTTTAATTCATGATCATCCTTGATCGATTCAACTTGAAGACCATCGCAACCCATGTTTGCAAGTATATCCGCCATCTTATTACCTTCCCTGTAAGTGTGCAAAATATGAAATGCTTCGAATGAATCTAGTAGAAACCAAACTTGTCTGAGAACATAGTTGATCCTCCAATCTAATGTTTTCCTTCGTATGCAGGCATTAATAATTAGAGAGGAGTCCCCTTCAACATGAACTTTTAGGTAACCCAATTTCTTTGCGAGAGTCAACTTTGGAGGCTCATAACTTGCTCAATTTTGCTCCTTTTCAGGTGCAATTGTTTTTTATTTGGGCTAATTTTTTGTGCTCTTCACAGTGGTGTGGTTATTTTCTGATTTTGGTGCACATGTTTTTCAAAATTTTTGGATTCTCTCAACTGTACCTATCCAATCCTCAATTTTGCAACTTCAAAGGCTTCGTTTGAGCTCATATGACCTCCTTTTCAGGTGCCGTTTTTTTTTTAAGTGCATATTTTTTCATCTACTTTCATAATATATGATTAGTTTTCATATATTTTGAGTGGATACTTTACTTTCAGATATTGGTCTTTTTTGGCCTATTTGGTACTTGTAAATTGCTTGGATCTTAGTTTATATCTCTTCCATTATTAGTTTGAGTCTCCTTTGGCCTTATTGAGGCAGTTGTAAAGTTAAAATCAACAATCCACTTTGCCTATTTTTGTATGTGGCTCATTGTACATGTAGACACCCAAAATTGTCATGTCTAATTAAATAAATATTTTATTTATTTAATTTAAGCCTAATTCTTCTATTAATTAAATAAATCTTTATTTATTTAATTAATTCATTTATCCTCTTCTAGCCTTATTTCTCATTTAAATAAATACATTTATTTATTTAAATTATCCTTTTCCTAAATTAAATAAATATTTTATTTATTTAATTATCCTACTTCTTCTATTAATTAAATAAATATTTATTTATTTAATTAATTCATTAGCTTTTTCTACCCATGACACATGTCATTCATCTCTTAATTCCTACACTACCTACCTCTTTCATTATTTTATTATTTCTTTTACCTACCCTCTTGTGTAGGGGAAAAGCGAGACTAGGTTAACATGCCCTAATCCTACCTTTTGACACACATTACGGAATACGAAAGAGCCTAGAGATATTGCACAATTGGCTACTTCTTTTGGTGAAAGAGAGAGCCATGGGATATCTATTAGGATTTCTATTCCCTTGTTGAAATTGAAAGCTAAAATGATACAAGTTCAAACCCTAACCCCAAAATGCAAGTATGAACTAATAACAAGATTGCAGAATTGAGATTAAACAATGAACAACTGTAAATACAAGGATAAAATAAGAATGCAGATGTGTACCTGGAGTCAAAATCGGACTGGAAATGTTCGGGACGGGAGCGCGGGCGCCACTGTCCTGAAAACTGCACCGGAAACTGCTGTTTTGCACTCTGAAACACTGTCGGGAAGCTGTCTGAAAGCTGTCTGTCCGGAGGACCAGGGTGCCTAGCGCCTCTGTCCCAGGGACCAGGGTGCCCAGCGCCCCTATCCTGGTAGGACCAGGGCGCCAAGCGCCCCTGTCCTGGCAGGACCAGGGCGCCCAGCGCCCCTGTCCCAGTCTTCTGCTCTGCAACTTGACACAGAGTGTTGTCTCGACCTTCTCTCTCCGGATCTGTATCCCGCGGCGTCGTCTGATTCCCGAAACCTATAATGATATCTGAAAAAAGGGGGGATGGGCGGCTATATAGGGTTTTGCCTTAGTCAAACCCCCACTTCGGTGATTTCCACCTCCACGAATAGCCAAGTTGTTTTGTAAAATGTATTGTGTGTGCAGACCTAGTGTGTGTGCAAGGTCCTAAAATGCAAGAAAGCAAACTAGAGCAACCTAGAAAGTAAACCCTAATTGCTTGTAAATGATAATGTAAATGCTCTAAATCAAGATGCAATGTGATCTAAAGCATGAATAAATGATGTGTCAAAGCTTATCCAAAGACATGAAAACAATATGAAATCATACCCAACCCTCAAGTGAGGAGTACAAGCCAATCTTCAGTCGGTAATCTCCTATTATTCTTCAATGTCTTCCAAGCCCTAAGTGGATGAATGAATTTGATAGATGCTTGATAGAAGGATCTTGAATGTTGTTGAAGTCCTCAAAGATCTGCTCTTTCGCTGCATATGAAGTTCCTGAAAACAAAAATCGGATCCCTTCAAATGAAGAAAGAGAGCTCTTATGTAGGAAACCCTAGATCGTAAATTCGTATTTTGGGCGACCTAGAGATTGAATATCTTGCCAATTTCTTGGGGTTAAGCTTTATTTTATGATTGGATCATGCTCCTAAAATTTCGGGAAAAATGTCCGGGACCATGTGCACTTCGGGCGCCACGGTCCCGATAGCTTTTCACCAAATTTTCAGGGACGTCGGATATGATGATTTTAGAGAGAATCCCGAAGTTACAGGTGATTTCGAGATGTTTTGACCCCGAGACCAAGCCCCCAAGCTTGAAATAGGACTTAATTAGGGTTTTTGATTGAGTGATGCATTGGAGGAATAAAATGCGAAGGGCGCGCTTTAGTGAAAGGGCCCAACTTTATGATGTAGAGAATGATGAAATAGGACCTTAGACCTAATTAGTTTGATTAATTAAGTGCTTAAGGAGAAATGCAATGCAGGATGTAAAATGCACTAAGGCGGGTGCTAAACTAGGTGTGAAATTGTACCACCCTAGCGAGTGCGTACAATTTACGACGCTACACCTCTAATCCTGGCCGACCTCTCTTTTTACACCTCTCAATCTTATTCCTCCATTTCATATTGTGTCTTCTATTTAATGAGATGCCTTCTTCATTGTCAAACGCTAATCACTCATGCTAGTGATCATTTTGACTACACTACGATCCTACTTGCAACCACATTCCGTTCTTTGTTGAGCTCTTGTGCATATAAAATCTGAGAGAAAATATATCAAGCAAGATCAATGGAGATAGGAAGAATGGAGATCAAAACCCTATTGGACATGTGATGGTATAATCTTTGTGATTTCATGTGATTTGCATTGTCTTAGGTAATCTTCATATGTTATGGTGGATCTTTGTTGATTGTTAGGCTAGGGTTTTGTGGTTGAATTCATTTAGCCTTTCAATATTGTTATTATTGTTATCCATTTTCACCATAAACATTTTGGCACGCCCGGTGGGACTCTTGTCCCTTTGCATTTAACCTTTTCTATTGCAGATTTTGCATTTTTAAAGTTGCAGATCGAACATTTTTCGACGACATTTTAGGTTTTTCCGCGTCTGCGAACTTTCGGATTGCGTCTTTGATTTTCAGGTGCGTCTGCAGAATCTGGAATTGCGTCTGTGTTTTTGACAAATTTTATTTTGCAGGTCTCAGACAGGAGCGTCTGTGTTTCATAAGCGCGTTTGTGTTGTTTCTGATCGCGTCTGTGTCGGATAAGGGCGTCTGTGATTTTTGGCCGCGTCTGTGCATCACAGAACCGCGTCTGTGTCATATAGCCGCGTCTGTGTCTGGGGTAACAGCGTCTGTGTTTTTGACTGTTTCAAAATTTTCAAATTTTTATTGATTCGGTTTTCAGATTTTGCACTTAGGGTTTCAGATCTGGTTTATTTTTGGACTAACCCTTTCAGATCTAGCTAACTAAGTTTGTGCAGCTTGTTTTTGGAAGCAAAACATTTTTGTTGAAGGCCCCTCTTTCACAAAGTCTTTTGGGTTTCTAAAATTTACCTAACTTGTGTGCTTGCAGGAAGGGGTGATCATTTGAAACAACCCAAACTACTAACAAATTTTGTTGCAGGTCCTTGGCTAGGGTTTTGAAATTTTGTTGTGTGCCTTGTTTTCATAGAGTAGCAAACACTTTCATTGGTGCACTAAAATTGAATCATTGTCTTTTGTGTTTTGAGCAATAGGCTCTTTTTGTTTAATCTTTAGAGGGCCTGTCTTCCCGTGTGGTCATTAGGACTACTAGTGAGAAGAGAACGACCCAAGTGGTAGCAAAAGAAAAGCCATCTTCTTCCAAACCACTATAAATAAATGTATTCATGGTGAAAACTATGAATAACGTGTGCTGATTAGTTCATACCGACACTATGTCTCCCCATAAACCCGTTTCATCAAATTTATTTGATCATTTGTAGGGCATAACCCCTACCAGCTGGGAGCCTTCTGTATTTACAGAGCTAAAAGTGCCGCATGTATGGCCACATGAGCGGATGCCCTTACTAGCACCTTTTTGTTTTAGAAGCCCAAATCCTTCTAGTTGTTGAGGCAGGAGGTCGGACCTCTGGTAGCGGCCCACACACATACGGTTCTTAGTAGAGATACAAAGTTCGCCATGGGGAGTTTTCATGGGGACTGATGCTTGGCTGACCCGAGAAGTGAGTGCCGAGGGTGGAGCCAGTGAGGTCAAGCATCTAAGTATCCACTCTGAATAGCGTAGCCTCGGGGGTAAAACTCTATGTGGGATCAACAACTATTGTCTTGGCCAGCCATAAGAATTGTGCTTGTCTTATGTTAAACATTCAAACATTCAAGACCAAACAGCAAAACATTGTGTCTTTTGTGTCTTCAAGTGTATGCAAAACATTTTACATCAAATAACACACTTTTGGAGTCTAAACACTTGCAAACATTGAGTCCTCATCAACATTGTGTCCTCTTGTCATGAAAAACAGTCAAACAATTGGATTTGGTCACAACAAAACAACTTCACAAATTGGAAAAATTGCACGAAGTTTACAGAAAAGCGTCTGTGTCTGTTTTAACCGTGTCTGAGTCATCTAAGCGCGTCTGTGAAGGGCATAATAGCGTCTGTGTTTCTAGCAGCGTCTGTGTCGAACAGAGACATGTCTGTGTCTGGGAATCACGTCTGTGAAGTATATAGAAGCGTCTGTGTCCAGAATTGAAAATTTTTACAGTCCAGCAAACACAGGAAATCAGTTTCGGAATACTTGAGCTTCCTAGGTTGTTTTTTCAAGTTTCATCTAGCATTCAACCTGTCTTTGGGTCTCATATAGTCCATCATTGCTTCACATCTCATTTTACATTCATACTTGTCTAAACTTGAGTCAAAAGGTCACTTGCTTGTCCTCATCATACTTTGTCAACACACTACATACAACAACACTTTGCTAAGTGGTCCCTCATCAAGGTTTCTTACCTTTGGGTCTCATTTGGTCTTACTTAGAGTCAAGGTCAGCTTACCTCATCAAGAGAAACTATCATCTCTTTGGAAGTCACACCTACTCTACTACATACATACTTGGTCTTACACTTTGGACATTGCAAGTACACCTCAAGATTCATTTACACTCCATACAACTCTTGGTCTTCCATACTCTTTCCATTTTTTTTCATCTAGTCTCTCACATCTTGGTCAAACACCTAGTTCATGGTTGAAACCCGTCTTCAAAAATCTAGGAGAAAAGCTAAAGAAGCTCAAGAGTCTGCAAACATGAGTTCTTATGAGTATGACAATGATTTATTTTTCAATCTTGAGCACACTACATTACCTGACATGGATGTTTATAGAAATAATCCAAATGTGGAAAACGCAGACACTACAAACAACAATGCTACACACAATGACAATGTGGACAACTTTTCAATACAATCAGCAGATGTAGAAGAATACATTATGAATCCTCATTTCAATAGATTGGTTGAAGAGATAATGAAGAGGGATAGACAGTACTTTTTACACATGATGGCACAAAGTGGAGCTAAAATACCTCATGATTTTGATATGTCTCAACTTATGGAAAACCGACCCTCGCAACAAACTCACTCCAACATGGATCAAAGGAGACCTAATAGTGGAGGAAATAGAGGACCACATATGGTACCTGAATCACCATCAGCTTTGCTTCAAAAACTAGAAATCCCACATACACATGGTCAAACATATGATACTTACCTTTGAAGACCATTATGGAAGCCTTATGCAGATAGATATGCTCAATCACATGCTCAAGCTATGGATCAATCAAAATAAGTGGACATTCAAAGGCATGCTCAAAATTTTGACACAAGGAAACCTCATGTCAAATTTGGGGGCAACACAATAGATCATGACATGGCTATAGAATATGGTATATATGCACAAAATAGATATGGGGTTCCTCAACATGAAGCTATGCCAAGTGCTCCCTATATGCCGCATCAATATAGACCTCCTCCATATGAACATGTCTATGATCAGTATCATCCATACATGCAACAAGCTCCTCCTCAAATTGGTGTCTCAAACATGGGGTATGCTACAAGAAATCGATCGCCACCCAAGAGCAATTTGGAGCAACAAATCAGAGATTTACAAAAGAAAATGGAGGACATGAGTACACCAAAACCAACATACACTATGAGAGATATATGTCCTTGTCCATTTGATAAGAGCATTCCAATGCCTCCATTTCCTGCACACTTTGTGACGCCAAAATTTGACAAGTATAGAGGAAAAGGAGACCCCAAGGCACACATAAGACAATTTTTCACGGCCTGTATTGAGGTAGTGGAAGAAGAAACATACTTGATGAGGTTGTTCCCACAGAGCTTAGGCGATCAAGCTATGGAATGGTTCTCTCAATTACCTCCGAGTATTAAGTCATGGGGTGACTTAGCAGAGGCATTTATTCAACATTTCTCCTATAATATAGAAACAGATATCTCAGTCACTACTTTGTGCAATACTAAGCAAAAGGAGGGAGAATCTTTTGCATCATTTTTACAAAGATGGAGAAATTTAGCTAGCAGATGGTCTTACGAAATCCCACAGAAACAAATGGTAGAAATGTTCACTCAAAACGTTAACAAGGACATTGGCTATGATCTAAGAAAAGCTTGTTTGTCCACCTTCAAGGATGTTATTGAAAAGGGCTTAGCCACAGAAAAGGTTCTAATTGAACAAGGAGTCATTAAGATATTCAAGGAAAACAAAGATGACTTTAAAGGAAAAGACAAGCCAAGATTTTGGAATAAAAAGAAAAACACAGTCAATGATGATGTTGTTGATGCCAACACAGTGCAACCCAAATTCATCTTTTCGGGATCAAGTTCTACAAACAATCAAGTGAATACTCAAACAACTTCTAAACCACAAAGGAAGTATACCCCATTGGGAGAACCACTTGAATCAGTCTTCAAAAAGCTTGTGGCAAACAAAGTGATCACAGTTCCAGATTTTCCTCCATATGAACCAAAGGTTAAACCAAATTGGTGGAATGATGATGAGTATTGTGAATTTCATAAGAGCAAGGGTCATAAGACAGGAAATTGTCATCGACTGAAGAACATTGTACAAGATCTCATTGATAGAGGTGACATTGAGATTGAGGGACACTCCTCCAACCAAGAACATGAGATGTTTAAGGAACCATTCCCAAAGCATGACAAAGGAAAAGCCAAAGTCACAGATGATCAAGCCAACTATACTAGAGCACCTTACAACTATGATTCAACTATCAATCACATCTCGATGGACAATCATATCTCTACTATTACCATCAAGAACAAAAACCTTGAGAATCCTCCTCAGAGACCCAAGATTGTCCTAAGAGGTGTTGGATCTTCTTCCGAACATACCTCTGAATGTCATGTTACAACCCGTCGAGGTAAAATTACGTTGCCAGGTGTCTCCACTAAAAATACCACTTCTTCATCAACCAAACCTAAATATGACCTTGTAGAACAGTTAGGGAAGACACCCGCACTCATCTCCATCCTTGAGCTCTTACGCATATCCCCCGCTCATAAAGCTATTCTTGACAAAATCTTGAGAGACACTGTCGTTCCTACTGATCTGAACGTGGACCAGTTTCAAGCCATGGTGGGATACCTTTCCATTCCACACTCCCTTACATTCATAGAAGCCGATGACACCTCCGTAAGTCAGCCACATAATGCACCATTACATGTTGAAGCCTTCATACACAAACATCGAATAAAGCGAGTCCTGATAGATGGAGGAGCTGGTCTAAACATTTGTACATTGAGCACCATTAAACAATTGGGATATTTTGATAAAGCTGTGAATTCTACAAATCAAATCACCATCAAGGCATATGATGATGAAGAGCGCTCATCCAAGGGCACAGTCACCTTACCTCTAAGAATTGGGCCAGTCACAAAGGATGTGGTTTGTCAAGTCCTAGACCTGGATCTCACATACAACATATTGCTAGGACGTCCTTGGATTCATCAAATGAGGGCAGTCCCAATAACATATCATCAATGCATTAAGTTTCCTCACAATGGAGTCGAGGTAACAGTCAACGGTGATCCTAATCCGTTCATATATTGCAATAACCTGAGATCACATACTGAGACCATCATTCCTAGTAATCGTGAGGCTGCTCCTTCTTCGGCATACATTGACCCTGAGTCATTGAAACCTTCGACATCAAAACAAGGTGAACTTAAAGGCAAATTTCAAGACAAAGGCATGGGAGAATACACTTTGCATCAGACAATGTATTTACGACAAGTCATGAGCTCTCCAAAAGAATATGGAAGGCCACATCCTAACAAGCAAATATCCATCATGATACTCAAATGGGATCCTACTACCTTTCAAAGATGGGGCGAACTAGAAGAGGAAGATTTATACAAAATGCTTTACAAAGACATTGAACAGGACACACAAGATCAGATCAATATACCCTGTGAGAAATATGGCAAAGGCTTCAAGATTCTACAAAAATTTGGGTATGATGGAAAAAGCCCTCTTGGGTTATGCAAAGAAGGCGTCATGGAGCCCTTACAACCTGAATTGACTGTAAAAAGGGAATGCTCAAAGGGACTTGGTTTTCTGACTTCCAAGATCCACACTAAAAGGACAGAAGGGGCATCACAAATCAAAGTTGCCAAAGTTCAACAAGAAGATTACTATTCCACAGATTCCAACGAATGGGAATGGGGTTCAAACAAATCCTCTAGTGACTATGAGCTCACCGAGACATTCAGAGAGCCAGATGAACCCACAGAAGAAGAGGAATTTTATAAAAAGTTCAGAGTTGGTCAAGAAACAACCCATAAGGATTTCGGCAGTCTTCATCTCAAGGTTCTAGGTTGAAATCACATAGGATGAGGACACCTATCCCAGAAGGTGCTACTAGTGACGATAATTTGGATTCATTTGTGATCGAAACTGATGAGGAGAGTGCCATCGATGACCTCGATGATTGCCTCGATATACCCGAATATAACCACATCTTCACTCTTAGCCCTACAAATGCCGAAAACATTAAAGGCCTTCCCCTTGTTCACCACCAACTCATTGACTGGGATTATGAAGGACCAGCACAATTTGACACATTTCAAAATGACGAAGCTATTATTGATTATCTTGGCATACGAGATGATCTTCCCCCTGGGGACCACAAAGCAGGATACATCATAGAACTCAACAACATGGCATATTTTGGTGAGGGTGTCGGACCTTCCAGTCGCAAAAATGTGAAAATAAGAACAAATCAAGGGTCTTATGGCGAAAACCACACTGTGGCGCTATCTGATTCCAAAAAAGTAAAAAGAAAGGACGTATCTGAGGGCGAAAACCTCTCTGAGGCACCCGAAGATGGAAGGCTCGACATTCTCTCAGCATCATATGAGGAAAAATCATCCATGTTGGTAGAGGAGACTATCAAAACAAACATTGGTACAGAAGAGGTTCCACACAACATATTCCTGGCTCAATCATTGACAGAGTCCGAAAGGTCAAAATTCATAAGCTTCTTCAAAGAACGACAAATCAACTTTGCATGGTCATACGCTGATATGCCTGGACTAGATCCGGATTTGGTAATGCATCATTTGATAGTCAAACCGAGGGCAAAGCCAGTGAAACAGAAATTAAGGAAAATGCATCCACAAGTGGCATTACTAGTCAAAGCAGAGCTGGAGAAATTATTGGATGTCAGATTCATATGCCCAATTGATTATCCTGAATGGATCTCTAATTTAGTACCTGTCAGTAAACCAGATCGCAGCATCAGAATATGTACAGATTTCAGAGACATCAACAAAGCTTGTCCAAAAGATGACTTCCCATTACCAAATATCGACTTGATCGTTGATCTCACAGCAAGTCACGAAATGTTATCTTTAATGGATGGGTTTTCTGGTTATAATCAAATCAGGATTGCACCCGAGGATCAACACAAAACATCATTCACTTGTCTGTGGGGAACTTTTTGTTGGAATGTCATGCCCTTTGGGCTGAAAAATGCAGGCGCTACATATCAAAGAGCAATGACCACTATCTTTCATGATCTCATGCACATAACCGTGGAAGATTATATTGACAATCTCTTGGGTAAATCAATAGATAGAGATACACATTTGGACATACTTTCAGTCGTCTTTGATCGGTTGGAAAAATACAAAGTAAGATTAAACCCCAAGAAATGTGTCTTTGGAGTAACCTCCGGGAAGCTCCTAGGATTCATTGTGCCTAAAAGAGGAATCGAAGCCGATCCAGCAAAAGTCAAGGCTATCTTGGACATGCCGCCACCCAGAAATATCAGTCAACTTCAATCCTTACAAGGGAGACTCCAGTCTATACGAAGATTCATAGCACAACTTGCAGATAAGTGTAATCCTTTTCAGCACCTACTACATAAAAATATCAAGTTCAAATGGGATGATAACTGTCAACAAGCTTTCCAGACGCTCAAAGATTATCTTTTGAATCCGCTAGTTTTGATGCCACCAATTCCAGATCAGCCTTTGTTACTATACATATCAGCTACTTCAACAGCACTGGGGGCACTCCTAGCACAACAAATAGCTGACAGCAAGGAAAAAGCAGTATACTATATCAGTCGCACATTGGTGGGATATGAGCTAAACTACACACCAATCGAGTGTGCATGTCTCGCTGTGGTCTTTGCTTCACAGAAATTATGACATTATATGCTCACTCATAAGACTAAATTGATTGCAAGAATTGATCCATTAAAATATCTTCTCAACAAAGCTACGCTTACTGGGTGACTGGCCAAGTGGGTAATGATCCTGAGTGAATTCGACATCGAGTATGTAGACAGAAAAGCAATAAAAGGACAAGCAATTGCGGATCAATTAGCAGATGCTCCCATGATAGATGATGTTCCTCTAAATTCAGAATTTCTAGATGAATCTATTTTAACAATATCACATGCAAGGCCATGGCAACTATACTTTGACGGTTCATACACACAACATGGGGCAAGAGCTGGTATTCTCTTTATAACTCCTCAAGGCGATTCTATACCAAAATCATACCGCTTATCATTTCCTTGCACTAACAATATAACAGAATATGAGGCATTAACAACTGGATTACGAATTGCAGTTCAGTGGAAGATCCAAGAACTTCATGTTTTGGGGGATTCTCAACTTGTCATCCGTCAAGCAACTGATGATTATCAAACAAAAGATGAAAAATTAATGCCTTACAAGCAACTGGTAGATGATTTGAAACAGCACTTCACAAAGATAGATTTTGAGCAAATACCAAGAGAGCAGAATCGTGCTGCAGATGCCATGGCTACAATTGCTTCACTAATTGATCTACCTCAAAATGAAACCTGCTATGAGTTCCTCGTAGACAACCTATTGGTTCCTTCATATGAGATCACTCCTACTGAAATGATATGCGTTGTTGGTCCTGAATCCTAGTTATATGGTTCCATATTCACATATCTTCGCGACAATATCCTACCTCCTGATCTATCGAATAACCAACGCCACACTTTCATTCGCCAATCCTCTCGATATGTCATTCTAGCTGATATCCTATACCAACAAGGTCTAGATGGCACTCTTCTTAGATGTTTAGAAAGTGACGAAGCTCATATTGCGTTACGTGAAGTGCATGAAGGGATATGTGGTCTGCATGCTAGTGGTCCTACCTTGGCCAAGAAACTCATCAGGACTGGATATTACTGGCCCAATATGGAAAAAGACTCATATTAGTTTGTCAAGAAATGTAAGCAATGTCAAATTCATGGAGACCTCATACATGCACCAACACAAGAACTACAACCACTTGCGTCTCCTTGGCCCTTTTGTCAGTGGGGACTCGATCTCATAGGCAAGATTCACCCTCCTTCTTCCAATGGTCATAAATTCATTATCACAGCCATAGAGTATTTCACAAAGTGGATTGAAGCCGTGCCTCTCACACAAGTCACTGGAAAATAAATTGCTACCTTCATCCTTAACTATATCATTTGCCGATATGGTATTCCTAATTCCATTATTACTGATAACGGGCGTCCCTTCAAAAATCAGGATGTTCGTGAACTCTGTGACCGCTTCCATATTTCCCATCGTTTCTCCACACCATATTACCCCCAGGGTAATGGCCAAGCTGAGGCGTCTAATAAAACAATTCTTAAAATCCTCAAAAAGACAGTCGATGATGCTAGCCGTAACTGGCATATCCAACTCAATCCTGCACTTTGGGCCTACCGCACAAGTGTCCGCACACCTACAGGAGCTACACCCTACTCACTTGTCTACGGCACTGAAGTCATCTTTCCTATTGAGGTCGAGTTACCTTCTTTACGGGTCTCTTTGCAAAACATCATCAATGATGAAGATTATAGGGTCTCTCGCTTACAAGAACTAGAACTGCTGGATGAACAGAGACAAACTGCTTTTAATCATCTCAAGGCTTACCAACAACGAATGAGTCACAGCTACAATCACAAAGTCAAGCCTCGCACATTTGAGGTAGGTGACTTGGTTCTCAGAGAAAATCCTAAGAATCAGCAAGACAGGGAGAAGAAGGGCAAGTTCGAACGAAACTAGCTTGGTCCTTACATCGTTATAGTAGCCTATGGATCTGGGGCATATCAGCTCTCATCTACAGAAGGTGAACCTTTGGAGGATCCTATCAATAGCATGCACCTTCGCCGATTCTACACATAGCTCTTCGGAATATCCTAATTTGAAAAATACAAAAAAATCAAAAAATACAAAAAAATTATAAAAACAAAAAAATCGTTACTTGGTGAAAACCTGGCAAACAGGCGCCTTGTGATACAAAAAAATTGAAAAATCCAAAAAAGTAAAGAGAAATAATTTCGTCCAACTGTGAAAATCACTTCAGTGGCACCCTGGGCAAGTACCATAGTGAAAACTGGGCCACCAGCGCCATGCGTAGAGACATTGCTCCTCCCTCCTTCAGGATTCATTTTCATCACTTCACTTTGCACACACTCACAACCTATTCGTTCATAATAAACTTACCCATTCCCATCATGGCTTGTTATTGATCTACCTAAGATTGGTTAGCCATTCATAATAAACCCCCTTTTTTTCACTCCCTTTCCATCCATAATAAGTCAGATCCTATCTATGGCTAAGGCAATTCCTACGTCTAGTAATGGGTGTGGAACTGAGAACATCACATGTTTTGAGGAGTACAGTTTCTTCCAGCTTCCTTCAGTCTATCCGCGCACAATCCGCAATAAAGCAACATTTGCATCGCCAGTCCGCAATAAAGTTTTGTCTTCTCCGCAATAAAGTATCAGTTTCATGGATTCAGTCAGTTTCAGATGAGACAGCAGTAACAATGAGCTTCAACAAATCAAATCTTTCAACAGACTCAGACAACATATGGTTCAGTGTTATCTATCCTTTTTGTGAAAATGAACATTGTGACCACAATCAAATAAGACTTATACAAGTGACAAGAGACACTAAATTGGAGGACTACAGTGGATGTTGGTGTTGAGTCTTGGTTTTCTTTTGATTTTATCTTTTGGTGACATGTCTTTTAGCTTTTCCGGGATGTCTTTGACTAGAGATTCTATCTCCAGGATGTCTTTGACTAGAAAGGTGAGGATGGGGTGTCGTCACCTATTTTGTTTGTTGTCTTTTAGTAATGCTATGACTTGTCCAAGGATATGAGGACACTGTGAGTCTAGTGTGAACTGGGGCATTCCTTGTTTGTGACTGTCTTATCTCCATGCAAACGGGTACAATGACTTTCTGGGTCGAACATATGCCTCGATTGTCATAACCTATCTTACCATAATAAAGCTCAATGATGATAATGCACAAGAAGCTCTTTCACGTTCATATCTTCTATCTTTCATCCCCCTTTCTTGATTGACTTCCATCGTCCTTCTTGAGTCTGGGTAGCCTACTATCACATGACTGAGTATAATGACACACCACAAACATTTGCATTTCATGCAGTTGCACCTGCATTACCACATATAAGCATTTTACACATACATATAGATATCACAATTGCATCACATCCTGCACACAACACCTGTTAGCACAATTTACATTTGCATTATCATATTCATTTGCATTACATACATTCACATTTGCATCATGCATACACATATAAAACATAAAAGAACAAAAATATTGCATTGCATCATATACATATTTGCATCCATGTCATAAACATACATTATAAGAACATCTCATCACATAGGTACACATGCATATAGCTGCCGCAAAAATGAATCATCTCATATATATATCAAAAGTGTCATGATACAATGATGTCAAAAAATCATATGGCTACAATCACCCACAGGTGTCTACAATACAAAAAAAAAAAATGGTACAAATACTGATACAAGGGAGCCCTCTATGGCTATGATGAACTCCCTCCCTCGGAGCCGCCTGGCCTCGACGGAGTCTGAGCTCTAGAAGGACCCGCTCCAGGATCACCCCCCCTATCTAGTGGTGGTGGAGGACCCATGACCCCACCACTCGATGCCTGTCTCCTCCAGCTCCCTCCCGTAGCTGTCGCTGTACGCGATGGTCTATGGAAGCTCCTCGCCCACTGATCTGCTGGCACGGCACCATAATACAGGTCCCTCCAGTAGGAAATCTCCTCTCCGGCTCATAGGACATATGCGTAGCCTGCTCCTGTGTCCTCCGCCGCCTGCCTCCCTGCCCTCAACGCTGTCTCAGCCTTAGTGTAGCGGTGAATCGCCTGATCCCTCTCCCGCTCAGTATCCCTGAGCCTGATCCTGAGTCGGTCCCTCTCCCTCTCCAGATCTTGGATCTCATCTGCCTGGCCCTAGCAGATCTCCCTGAGCTCAATCAGCTCATCCTCCTCTGGATCCCGACCCTCTGCCTCTGCCTGTGGCTCTCCCTCTGCAGGTGCCTGCCCCTGTACCTGTCCCTGTACCTGTACTGGTTCCTGAATGGGTACCTGTCTCGGTACATGCCTAGGTCCCTATACCTGTCTCTGTCCCTGCTCCTGTGCCTGTACTGGCACCTGTCCCTATACCTATCCTTGTCTCTATCCCTATGCTCTAGGACCTTGTGCTGCTGGTACCTGCAGGGGCAATCCACCGCGACCCCTCACCACCTGGGCCTGTCCCTCCTGTCCACCCTCCCTCTGAGGTGCCACCCTCCTCTCCCCAACTACTCCCCTCCGCCTCCGTCGGCCTCGGCCTCCATCACCCCCACCATCATCATCATCATCTCCTCCTCCATCTCCCTTCAGTAGCTCTCCTGGATCTGTCAATCGAGGGAATGGATGCTCGGCCCAATATGTTGAATACTCTGCATCCATCTTGGCGTCCTTGATCTCTGGCCACATATCCCAGGGTAGGGGCACCATCTCTGCCAACTGTGTCTGCACCTGATCATATGACAATAAAGGCCCGAACTGCGCCTGATCCCTAATTGTACGGGCATACATACCCGAGCCTCGTGGCATTCTCTGGATCCTGCCATACTGCCTGCATACTCTGTCCACCAGCTGTCTCTCTAGTATATAGGGCGTCCCCCCAATCAGATACCTACTCCAGAAGGTGAAAGGCAGCTCCACTGCGTCATCCTCCCACTCCTCACATCCCAGGTACGGCCTCCAGATGACTACGTCAATGTCATCTATCACTCACCGCCAATGCTCTAACCTGCCAATCTGAGGCTGTGAAGTGATCATGTCATACAGATGAACAAAACTCCGTCCATGACCTCTCCCTCTGAAATGTATCGGTCGTGTGATAGGCAGATGCTTGTATGCCCAAACCTGCAGAAGTGTCACTCCACAACCCAGTCCCACTGATCCATGGTACACAAACTGGTGAAGCTCATAATATAGGTGGGCCAACACACATGGACCACATGCATATCTGGTGTGATGCGTCACCAGTGTCTCCAGTGCTCCTCCCCAGCCCACTACCAACCCCCGTGTCGCTCTGTCCGGACATAGGAACCCACTGATAGCTCCTCCGATCACAGCTGGCAAAGCTAACCCTGTCGCGGTCATAGTGTCCCATGCCACATGTCCTGCTCTCATCTCTAGGCCGGGATCCTGAAACACCCGTCTCAAGGCCTCCCTGTCTCCATCTCGATCGTATGGAATCAGATCTCCATCAATCGGTATCCTCAATATCCTATAGACATCCTCCAGGGTGACTGTCATCTCACCCATCGGCAAATAAAATGTGCATGTCTCTGAATGCCATCTCTCGGCCAGCGCAGTCAGCAAACCCATGTTTGCCCGAAACTCAGGCACATACAGCACGTGTCTCAATCCCATCTCCTCGATGGCAGCTCTATCCTGAAATGACAACTCCGGTCGCAACCTCTGTGTCGACGGGAATCTCTTTGGTGACTCTAGCATAGGCAAATACTCCTGCAGTCAAACAAATCAATCATGTCAGTCATTGTGGCATTCACTGTTCATCACAAAATGCTACTCGCTATCTAAATGCATATGGTTATCTATCCTAGTGACACTCACTGTTCATCACAAAGTGTTGCTATCTATCCTAGTAGTGCTCCCTGTTCATCACAAAGTACTACGTGTGTGACATTCCCTATTCATCACAAAGTGTTTCTATCTATCCTAGTAGTGCTCCCTGTTCATCACAAAGTACTACGTGTGTGACATTCTCTGTTCATCACAAAGTGTTACTCACATTTGCACTCCCTGTTCATCACAAAGTGCTGCTCATACTTTGAGTACTCCCTGTTCATCACAAAGTACTCTATCTTGGTGCTCCCTATTCATTACAAAGTGCCTTGATCTATTCTAGTCTTCCTAGAGGACCTGCTTGAGTGTATCCTCTCAGCAGCTTATCCAATCGACAGCGTATGTTCATCACAGAACTGCCGATTTGACCTAGAAGACAAAACCTTGCATTTTCGAACATAAACGCGTTTCTAACTCACAAACGCGCCTATTGACTGCACAAGCGCACCTAAACAACACAGACGCGCCTGTTTGACATAAACCTGCCTAAATTATACACAAACGCGACTTTGCAACACAAATGCCCCTACAGGACGTAGACGCACTCGTATCTGACACACACGCGGTTCCAGTCACAGACATGCCTGGCACCGACACAGACGCGCCTGTCGGACACAGACACGCCTGGCACCGATGCAGATGTAGTTTCCCAGTTTTTGCATTTTTTGCATCCTACTAATAAGCGCATTTATTGCCCTATCTACCATGCATTAATGACAAAAGCAAATGCGTCAAAGTACAAGGAGGTTTGGTGGTACTTACCGGCTCTCCTGCCTCTGCTGGTCTCTGAAATCGGCGAAAACAGTCGAATCTGTGTACGAAAACCATCGCTGCTGACTGCTGCTGCTCTTTTTCTTGCTCTGCACTGTGATCTCGTGAAGGTGTAGATGACAATGAGGATGTCTTTTTCCTGTGGTCTATCTTATAGCCTACCCTAGCCTTGGCCTTCATTTCCCGAGTCAGTCTTCGTTATCCCGTGACTTTGTCACTTTATTCAGTCAATCCATTCTAGCCTTTCTTTCTTATCGAGAGATTGTCTGCAATCTTTTCAAACATTTTCATCCAATCTCTCGAGGGGGCATATTGTTCCCATCTTGGGGCAACTCTGTATCAGTTCATCTTATCTTCTTTGAAACAACGCGACAAGCCGCATTGTCTCAAAGAGGGGCAAAATGTAGACACCCAAAATTGTCATGTCTAATTAAATAAATATTTTATTTATTTAATTATCTAAGCCTAATTCTTCTATTAATTAAATAAATCTTTATTTATTTAATTAATTCATTTATCCTCTTCTAGCCTTATTTCTCATTTAAATAAATACATTTATTTATTTAAATTATCCTTTTCCTAAATTAAATAAATATTTTATTTATTTAATTATCCTACTTCTTCTATTAATTAAATAAATATTTATTTATTTAATTAATTCATTAGCTTTTTCTACCCATGACACATGTCATTCATCTCTTAATTCCTACACTACCTACCTCTTTCATTATTTTATTATTTCTTTTACCTACCCTCTAATCCTGGTCGACCTCTCTTTTTCCACCTCTCAATCTTATTCCTCCATTTCATATTGTGTCTTCTATTTAAGGAGATGCCTTCTTCATTGTCAAACGCTAATCACTCATGCTAATGATCATTTTGACTACACTACGATCCTACTTGCAACCACATTCCGTTCTTTGTTGAGCTCTTGTGCATATAAAATCTGAGAGCAAATATATCAAGCAAGATCAATGGAGATAGGAAGAATGGAGATCAAAACCCTATTGGACATGTGATGGTATAATCTTTGTGATTTCATGTGATTTGCATTGTCTTAGGTAATCTTCATATGTTATGGTGGATCTTTGTTGATTGTTAGGCTAGGTTTTTGTGGTTGAATTCATTTAGCCTTTCAATATTGTTATTATTGTTATCCATTTTCACCATACACAGTACACGCACTAAGTATAAAGTGCCAAATCATCATTTTATTTTTTTTCAGGGGGGGTGCGGGGGGGGTGGGGTTTCTTTGATTGAGTGAATTTGGGGGGGTGTCTTGTGTGATTGTGCCTCTTTTTTCTTATGCTCTTTCATTTTTGTTGCAATGAGTCCTCATAAATTTCCACCTTTAACTCCACATAATTATGCATCATGGAAGATTAAAGTATGGATCAAATTAATGGAAAGGTCTCACGCATTACATAAATGGAACAATAGCAACACCACCTAATCCTACAGCTGGTCCTAATGCTTAGTTAGGATGGCTCACTAAGAATTGCATGGATCTTGGAACTTTGTGTAATTATGTATCAGATGACCTCATTTTCACATTAAAAAGTGTACTACAATCAAAGAGGCTTGGGATATGCATCAAAAATTGTATGGTCAAGTTGATGAAATCAGAGGTTACAAGATTGCCAATGAGATCACCAACTTGGATCCCAAGAGTTTTGATACAATCCAAGATTATGTCACAAAATAAAATGAACTAAGATCAAAGCTTAAGGATTGTGGAATTGACAAAAAGGATGCTCAGTTGATACTCAACTTATTGGACAAGCTTGCACTAGAATATGCAACATTTGTGTCTAGCTTCCAAACTCATCGTTTAACAATGGGGAGTTCCTACATTATGCCTTCATTTGATACTTTCACAAAAATGTTGATATTGGAAGAATGTAAGTTTTTTAACATGGGGCTTCTCAAGTCTTCAAAGTCCAAGGCTTTGGTGGCTAATCAAGGGAGTCAAGGCAAAGATCCCAACAAGAAGAAGAAACAATCTAAGTCAAAGCCACAACAGGAAAAAGGGCAATCATCCTCTCCATCACAGGGTGATTTTTCATCCTCTTCCAAGAAGTAGACACCACCTAAGAAGGATAAACCAACTTGTGCTTATTGCAAGAAGTATGGTCATGATGAGCATTGATGCCACACCAAGTGAGTTGATGAGTTGACAAATCTTCTTAAGAAAAACAACATCAACTTGCCATCTGCCTACACAAAGAAGGATTCATCTCTTTCCTCTTCCTCACAGTCTAAGGGAAAAGGGCAAATATTTGTGGCAATAACAGTTTCTTCACAGCAGTGGATACTTGACTCGGGTGCCTCTTATCACATGGGTTCTACAAAGTAGTAGTTTTATTCATTGGAGCCATCTAAGGTACCTCACATTTACATAGGTGATGATACACAAATTGAGGTTGAAGGGAAAGGTTCAGTTGACATGGATGATGGAACATTTGAGAATTTTCTTTATGTTCCTAACTTGTCTACCAACCTTCTCTCTATCTACCAAATCACTCACTATGAAAATGGGAAAAAGGTTGAGTTTACACCTGATTTAGTTGTGGTAAAAGAACTTGATGATGATGCCTTGGTAGTAGTGGGGCAAGTCAATGACAACTCAAGGCTTTATTCATTCTCCCACTTTGTGCCAAGTTCTCCTTATAGGGCCTTTCTTACTCATTCAAATTCATAAAGTAATCTATGGTATGAGCGGTTTGGTCACCTCAACTACCGATATCTTCAGTAGCTCAACACTAAAGACATGGTCACATGTCTACCTCGAATCAATTTTTCAGAGGGTGTATGTTTAGGTTGTTCCATGGACAAGCATCCCGAGGAGAAGTTTGATAAGGGGAAATATTGGAGAGATTTGGAAGTTCTTCAACTTGTTCACAACGATGTAGCAGGTCCATTTCCAACACCTTCATTTAGCAAGGCCCGCTATGTCCTCACCTTCATTGATGACTACTCCCACTTCACTTGGGTCTACTTTCTCATTCATAAGAGTGAGGTATTTGACAAATTTCAGGACTTCAAGACTCGTGTGGAGAAGCAATCCGGGAAAGTGGTCAAGATTCTTTGTACAAATAATGGAAGGGAATATGTGAACAAAAGACTTGATAATTTTTGTACATTTGAGGGGATTTATCTTCAGCATTCTGTTGCATACACTCCACAACAAAATAGAGTTCCAAAATGCAAGAATAGAACTCTCAAAGAAATGGCTAGCTATATGATACATGCACATTCTATTGATCCTGCCTTTTGGGAAGAGGCTATTAGTTGTGCCACTCACATCTAGAATTAGTTTCTTCACAAAGCTTTGCAATGTATTACTCCTTTTGAATCTTGGGCTAGTAGGAAACTGATTGTGAGACATTTCAGAGTCTTTGGGTGTCCAACATGGGCTCGCATATGTCCACAGAAATGCAAGGCATTGGAACCATAGAGTAGGCTTTGCATTTTTGTTGGATATCCTGAGGGTGTTAAGGCATATAGATTGATGGATCCTGAGACACATGAGGTGTTCATTGAGAGGAGTGTTCATTTTGAGGAAAGCTCTCCTCGCTTAGCCTCTCTACCTCCTCCACCTTCCTCTATTGTGGATAGTGATGCTAGTGATTCAGTTGATGAGACCCATTCAACTCCAACTCGCAGGGTTACACCTCTACAAGGTCCACTTGTAGTTGAGTAACCTCATTCTCCACCTCCACCTAGACCTCATTGGTCTCGACAGACAATTGAGTCAATGGGTTCTCTTGTTGGGGATCCTTCAGATACATGGAGGACTCGATCACAGCATCACGACCTTCCACATGCATTCATTGTTATCGCTTCTGATTTACAGACATTTCGGGAAGCATCAGGGGTTCCTGAGTGGGACCAAGCTATGGAGGAAGAGTATAGTTCCTTGATGAGGAACGACACATGGGATTTAGTCCATCTCCCTAAGGGGAGAAATATGGTTCGATGTAAGTGGATCTATCGAACCAAGTTTGTAGCGGATGGTAGTGTGGATAAGTATAAGGCTCGGCTTGTTGTGAAAGGTTTCTCTCAGGTTCCAGGTGTTGACTATATTGATATCTTTACGCTTGTAGCCAAGATGAACTTCATTCGCTTGACACTTGCTATTGTTGCAGCTCATGGTTGGGTTGTACATTAGATGGATGTGAAGAGTGCTTTTCTTCATGGTAATCTTGATGAGGAGATTTATATGGATAAGCCACATGGTTTCATCTAGGATACTTCCTTGGTTTGCGGACTAAGAAAATCTCTCTATAGCCTTAAGCAAGTCCCCAGGGCTTGGTATGCCAAGATGGATTCCTTTCTTCTCTCAGTCAAGTTCACCAGGTGTCATTCTGATCCGAATGTCTATATTTTGCAGTAGGATGACTCACACTTGATACTTGTTCTCTATGTTGATGATTTGATCATTACGGGGAGTACCACATTCATCATTAGCAGTGTCAAATCTGCTTTGCATGACAGATTTGCTATGACTGACTTGGGTCTTTTGCACTACTTTCTCGGGATAGATATTTCACAGTCACCTTTTGGGATTACACTATCGCAACCCAAGTATGCTCTTGATCTACTTGCACACTTTCATATGGCTGATTGTAAGCCTACCCCGACTCCCTTTCTTTCAGGAGTCAAGCTTGAGGCTCAGTGTTCTTCTCCACCAATTGATGCCACATTGCATCATCAGCTTGTGGGTAGTCTCATCTACTTGACTCATACATGCCCTAATATTTCATTTGTGTATGGCATGGTTTCCTACTTCATGTAGGAACCACCTGAGCTTCATTGGAAAGCCACCAAACGCATCCTGCATTACATTCAGGGTACACATCACTATGGGATTTACTATGCAACATGCACATGACTTTGCTTGGTTGGTTACACAGACTCCGATTGGGCTGGTGATCTTGATGATCGTAAGTCTACTTCAGGTTACAGTTTCCACCTTGGTTCGGGCCCCATTTGTTGACAGAGCAAGAAGCAACATGTTATTGCTCTCTCTTTGACTGAAGCTGAGTATCGAGGAGCTGTTAATGTAGAGACTGAGACCATTTGGCTTCAATAGATTCTCATAGAGTTTGGGTTCACCACTCCACGACTGATAGTTCTACATTGTGACAATCAAAGTGTTATTGCAATCTTGAAGAACTCAGTCTACCACCAGTGGACCAAAGACATCGAGATCCATATGCACTACATTCGAGAGTTGATTCAGGAGCAGGTCATTGATTTGTAGTATTGTCCTAGAACGGAGTAGGTTGCTAACATCTTTACCAAACCTTTCACTAAGAGTAAGTTCTAGTAGTTGTGAGCTCTCTTGGGGATGTAGGATGTCTCATTATGGGGGTCAACTGACTTCTCCTTCCTCTCTTATGGGGGGGACTTTTTCCTCTTTGAGGTTTTGTTCTTCTTCTTTGAGAGTCTTTTGTACATTCATCTCTCTTTTAGGGGGGAGTTTTTTACCACTGGATTTTCTCCCTTTCTCTGTTTTTGAGAGATTGCATTGCATAGTTTTGCTTGCATTTCCATATTGTACATGGGTACCTATCTTGGCCTTGTAGCTGGGACCCATCTTGCATTGTTGACTTGAGTCTTCATTCCCCTAAGTTCCACTTAAGGGGGGGTTTTGGTGTAAATAAATATTCATTATGGATATTATTACACTTTACTTAAGTTAACTTAGGATAATGCATCTCTTCGTAGTTTGGATATGAGACACTTAGGGAAGTGTGCACATAAGGATATAGCTTGTAGGATAAATTCCACCTTTTGTGGTCTTATTTTGCTGTTACACTCCACATTTGGTGGGTCATCCACCTCTTGTGGAATATTATATTATTTCTCCTACCTACCCCTAGTATTTATTACCTAAACTTACTTATCATTGAGCCACATGTCATGATTGTGTGCTCGTATATCCATATGGCCTTGCCTATATAAGTAGGCCTATATTCATTGTATTGGTTAATCCAGTTGAACATTTGTATATTGATGTGAATATGGTTTTTTCTTGTCATAATTTTGTCTCTATTTTATACTTTTCATTGTTCCCTTGATCTTGGCAAAATCTCACATTGTATTAGAGCCATTAGAGTGTCATTGGTTTGTCAATTGAGAGAAATTTGATGCTATTTGGGGTTGTATATTTTGGAGCTTTCTATTGCAGCTTATTATTGAAGCTTGATGGGTCAAATATAAGGTCACCATTAGATTGAGGATGTCCAAGAAAGTTAGTTTTGCCTTTTGTTTCATCCAAATCGAACTTCAGAGGCCAAATCTAGAGGCATTTGAAGTTTGAAGCTATAGCGGAAATTTTCCAAAAATTATAATTTTGCAGGCAATTTTCAAATAGTGATATCTTACTCATCCAGACTCCTTTTTTTGAGCAAGTTTTTTTGTTTTGGGGTATAATTTCATGATCTGTACAGTGGTGTAGGAATTTTCTAATTTTCGAATACAAGTTTTTCTGAAATCGTGAAATCTTGATTTTTACAACTTTGGAGGCTTCATTTGGGCTCATATGGACTCCTTTTTAGGTGCCATTATTTGTGAAAGTGCATAATCTACTTTCGTAATTTGCTATTAGTTGTAGTGATTTTGAATAGAAATTATACTTTCAATATTTGGTCATTTTTGGCCTTTTTGGTACTTGTATTTTGCTTGGATCTCAGTTTAGATCACTAGCAGTATTTGTTGAAGTCTCTTATATCTCATTTTGAGAAGTTGTAATCATTGAAATTAGAAGTACACACTTTGCCATTATTTTCAAGTGCCAACATGATCTTTTTATGGGGGGTTAGTTGTTCATTTATATCTCTTGGTGAAATTCCATTCGGAGGCATCTTCATCTACAATAGTCTACAAGGCTTCCTTGTTGGTGGCATCATTTTTCATGTTTCCACATTTGAATATTTTATCATGATGTATGCTCTTGCTTGAGCAATGTTGTACTCGTACTATCATAATGTGCCACACCTCTTTGTATCTTGTTAATGTTGACTATTTGATGTAATCCTCTTGTACACATAGATTAGGAATATCTTGTGAGACTTGGTGCATGGCTCCAGTTGAGACTTAGACTGTACACATTTGTGCATGGCTCCCGTGAGACTTGGATTGTACCAATATTTCAGCCATTTATGAGTATCCAGATGATGCTCAAAGCAGGTTGTCTCCATGCCTAATCTTCATTTTGTTGCAGTGAGTGATTCATTGTCATCGACTTGGTACCTGGTTTTGTCACACTTTGACATTATTGGTACAACATTGGCTCTTTTTCTTCCTTATGAGGAGGTGTTTTTGGTCAACATCATTGGACCATCCTTGTAGGAGATTCAACATTGAGGGAGGGCTTCATGGTCTCTTCTTCTCTCTTATAGGGGGGGGGACATATTTTTGTTCTTTTCATTCATCATTGAGAGCATTGTGTGCTTTCATCATCTCTCTTTTGGGGGAGGGTTTTTTCCCATTAGTTTTTTCTCTCTTTCTCCATTTATGGGAGATTTCATTTGCATTTGTACATGGGTACCTAACATGGCAATGTAGTCAAGACCCATCTTGCATTGCTTAGTTGCATTGTAGACTTTAGTGCATTCCCCTAAGTTGCACTTAAGGGGGGGTGTTGGTGTAAATAATTATTCATCATGGATATTATTACACTTTACTTAAGTTTACTTAGGCACATGCATTTCATAGTAGTTTGGGTATGAGACACTTGGGTGTTTGTGCTACATTGGGATAGTGTGTGTAGGAGAATTTCAACCTTTTATGGTGTGATCTTGTTACTACTTTATCATATTAACTTATTGTGGAGTGATAATTCCACCTTTGGTGGGTGGTCCACCTCATGTGGAATATTATATTATTTCTCCTACCTACCCACACCTATTTCCTACCTACCCTTGTTTCTTATTGAGCCACATGTCATGTTTGTGTGCTCACATATCCATATAGCCTTGCCTATATAAGCAAGCTCATCTACATTGTATGGACAATCATTGAACATCTTGTAACGATCCAGTTGATCATATTTTGTATCTTGATAGAATACAGTTTATTACTATCATCTATTTTGTCTCTCTTATTTGTGCTTTCCATTGCCTTTAGATCTTGGCAAAATCTCACACCTTCCAATAACGATTGCACCTCTGCCATATTGTTGGTTCCTGGAGGCAATACAAAAGATTTGAATGCTTTAAAATTGCCCATATGGTCCCTAATACAAACTCTAGCCCCTGAGTCACCTGGGTTCCCTCTTGATGAACCATCAAAGTTAATTTTGACAAAATATTGATGAGGGGGTTGCCATGAGATGTTTTTAATTAAAAGAGCACTAAGAACAAGGGCACTGACCCTGTACATAGCAGAACTATCAATCATAGCACAGAAACAACACTATAACAACAATTAACAACACCAACCATAAAAAAAGAACCAAGTCTTTTTAATCAAAAACAACAACAGAAAAAACAAACTACAAGGGTTCCTTGCACACCCCAGTGGCCTCCATGGTACTCCTCCATTCGGTAGACAGGAATTTGTAGAGGTCCCTAACCTCCTATTTTTCCTCCTTAGTGTCAGTATAGAATTCCCTCAATGGAGAGAGGGTGAGTGCAGAACTGTGTAACACCTGCAAATGGAATTTGTTCAGGCTCACCATTTGGGCTTCCCAAGTCTCCATCTTGTTCTTGAGTTGTTTGACCTCCTCCTTGATAGACTACCGATCAAGAATAGGGCCAAGGTTTTCAATTGTTTGTGTGATTTCTAGTACATCTATGCTCAGCTTTTCCATTTGCTATAGAGTAGGGGCCTCCTGGGGGTTCTCAGCAGCAAAGTCATCAGTAGTTTTAGTAGTCTCTTTGGGCTCGCCAGTAGGAATGGAGTTGTCAGTATCCTTAACCAGGTCCATTAGAGGGATAGAATGCATCACCTGTTTGGCCATTTTTAAATCCTTATCCAAATTTTCAGGATCTAGAGCATTGTTGTCAGGGATTTCCACACTCATAAGACCCTCAGTGTTCGCGTTCATAGGGGTTGTATCTTTATCATCAATGAGTTCCTAGGATTTCCTTTCAGGGGTAGTCATGTCAACAACACCAATAGTGGTCGGGATGATGGGGTCCCTAGTCATATTAACATTATCAACATCCCCATGAGGGCCTCCTTTAGTTTTAGGGCCCTCCCCCTTCTTGTCCCCAATGGGGTCCTCCTCAAAGTTCAGATTCTCAATAATTGAGGTCTTCTTCCTGTGGCCTTTGGAAGCAAGTCTGGAGGATCTCCTTTTAACCTCCAAGTCTGGGGAAGGGTTGTCGTTCTCAGATTCTTTAGCTGAATAATTGTCATCATAGACAATGTGTTTGTGTTTAGTGGGGGTTTTGTTTTTTCCCTTGGATAGGGAGCGGGAAGCACTAGGGGAGATAGGTAGAGTTAAGCTAGGGGAGACTATGGAAAGAGAAACAACTGAGTCATAGGTAGGTAGGGACATGGTGGTTATGGAAAATCCCTCCTGGGGATATTGGAAGAATCAAGGGAAAGCCAGAGACAAGGTTGTGAGCTGCTGGGGAGTCGGCATTGGGGGCTGAGAGAGAGAAAGATTCCTAGGGGGGCAGAGAGCCTCATGGAACTTATACAAACTATAAATAAGACCCTGGTGGAGGAGGAAAGGAGGCTTATCCCCATGCTTAGGGTCCATAGTTTCCTTAACAGAGCTCTCTAAGGAGTGCAACAAATAAAATGATAGACAAAGGAAATCATTATTGCGAAAGTGATTAAGGAGGGGCAAATGGTAGTAGTAGAATACCTTATGCCTGCCTTCGAGAGTGATGTATTTCATGATCATGAGGTAGATTATGTTCCATAGGTTCTTGAGCTCCTCCCAAGAAAACCCACCTTGCAGCTTGACAGGTTCCTCACGGTTGTGGAAAAACCATTTCAAACCCTCACTGTTTGCAACATGACTGGTACACCTCAAGAGACGACCATCCAGGGTCAACTTCGTAGCTTGGGAAATGGTCTCCTCAGAGACATAAAAGGTAATGCCACCAACTGAGACCCATCTTCGAGACTAGGAGGAGGTGAAAGTAGCTCATCATGGTCCTTCAGGCAGTCTAGAAAATCAGCAATTCCACCTTCAACACAGAAATTCCCGACAAGAGGGTTGTTTTTAAAATCATTCGGATTGTCCAGTTCATATCTCACTCTGTCACCCCCCATTTTGTCTACCAACAAAGCTTCCTTAGTCATAAAATAGATGAAGTTGCAGAGACCCTTCGAGAAGCAAGCCAAGAAGATAAAATGGGGGATGTGCTAGCCTAGCGTCAATAAATGAGAAATGAGGTTGGGTGCATGGTAAAATAAGAAGTCACTTTTAGTAATGATTTGCTAGTTACAAGGCATTAAGAGCCAGCAGATACTGGCGATAGCCAACATGTTTCCAATCTAGTCGTACTTCATCATGGCTTTACAAGCCCAATTAAAATGCCAGCACAACAACGTGTGCGTCATCTCCATCCTAGCCAAATGAGTCATCACCTCATCTGAAGGGATCTGAGGAATATTCCCATTATTTGAATTATAAATCCACCACCTCTAGACATGCCCGAGGGAAAAAAGGAGGGAGAGGGAAGCATTTAGAAACCACTCAATCATTAGTGGCGATCTTGGATTTCTCTTCTTGGAGGAGGAAGTTAGCATGGTTTGGGAGTGATTTGTGACTCTTCCAACATCTCAACCCTGAGAGGTTTAGGCCAATGGCTGCCATAGCGTCCACCACGTGGTTTCCTTCCTTGTAGATATGCATAACTCTAAACGAGTCAAGCCTAGAGATAAGCCTCAAGGTGTCCCTGATGGTTCCCTCAATTGTCCAATTAAGCTTATTCTGCCCTTTGACAAAATTATTTATGAGCATGGAGTTCCCCTCAATGTCCATAATTTTGATTCCCATGGAGAGGGCAATGTAGATTCCCCACACTAAGGCCATCTCTTTAGCCTGATTAGAGGAATGACCATTCAGGTTGCCCGCATAAGGAACAACGAGGGCTCCCAGATGGGATCTGATCACCCCACCACTAGCAGCTAGGCCCCCTTGGCAGCCCCATCAAAATTGAGTTTAAAATAGTAGCCGGGGGGAACCAGATCATGCATTGTCTTAGAAGTCTCTTAGAGGAGTCAACAAGAGAGAATGAGGGGGGGAGGCTCCAGCATCTGGAAATTCCCCAATCCCAGATAAAGGGGGGCTTGGATGCCATTCAAGTTTTTGAAACAGAGATGTTCTCAAGAATTAGATTGAGGAACCGAGCAAACATTGTTTTCATAGAGGTCTCTTTGTCTCTGAATATCCTGTCATTTTGATCCTTCTAGATACACCAGCTAACATGGGGGGGATCTACTTCCACAATTGTTGGATAAGGGGTTTGGAAGAGGGGCCCCAAAACTCCTAACACAGATTGAGCAAATTGTCATTCATAACCCAACTAATATTAATTTTACTATAGACCATCCCCCAAAGCTCCCGAGTGAAGGCACAATGGAGGAAGAGATGGGTTGGACTTTCTTCATCATATTTCCAAAGGATACATCTATTAGGGAAATGAAAACCCTTCTTGACCAAGTTGTCTTGGGTCAAAATTTTATTGAGGAGGGCAGTCCACCAAAAGAAATTGACCTTGGGGAGGAGTTGGGGATTCCAAACATCTTTCCAGATAGAGGAGACAACAGGTTCCCTAAGTAAGCTGGTGTAGGTAGTCCTGACAGAAAAGTCTCTAGAGGGGTCCCACTTCCAAATAAGTCTATCGTCCCTAGGGAACGGGGGGAGAAGTATACCAGCCAAAAGCTTCTGGAGTTCACTAGCAGCAGGAAGGAGGAAGGGGAAGTCAACACAGTAGTCCTCCAAGGCCCTCCAAGTGTAATTACTGAAGTAGTCACTGACCCTTTCACCAAAGAAGCCTTTAGAGGCTTCCTGTAACCATCTCAGGAAGGGGGAAGAAGCAAGGGGTGTCTCCCCTAACCAACAGTCTTCCGAGAAAAGAATGTGCCTTCCATTTCCAATAATCCACTTCAAACCATGAGATAAAGGGTCCCTGCATCTTAAGATGTTATTCCACATTTTTGAACCCCTACAAAGGTCCTCCTCTTTCAGGATAGAGGAAAACTCCGCATTATCCATGTACTTAGCCCTGATGATTCTACTCTAATCCGTACCCTTGTTCAAAAGATTCCAGGCAATTTTAGTCATAAGGGCCTTAGTGAATCTTGAGATCTTACGAGTTCCCAAGCTGCCCATGGCCTTGGGAAGACACACTTTGTCCCAACCCACCAAGGGGAGCCTCTTCTTTCTTCCATTCCCATCCATAGGAAAGTATTTTGAATGTTTTCCAACTTAGAATCCATAGCCACAAAATCTTGAATAGGGAGAGAAAGTACACGGGGATCCCCTAGAGGGAGGAGGAAAGAAGCTGCAACTTTCCCACACTACTCAGGAATCTACCTTTCCAGCCATCAAATTTTTCTATATTCTTTCAAGCATAGAGATCCAAAAGGAATTAGAGACATCCTTAACAGTCGATGGGAGACCAAGATAGGTGCCAGGGTGGGAGGCTTTTTGACAACCAAGGATTCTGTAGACTTTATCTTGGAGTTGGGCATTAGTGTGAAAGAAGTAAATGCTGCTCTTATCATAGTTAATGTGTTGGCCAAAAGCCAGGGCATAGGAATTATAGAGGAGACACCAAAAAGGATCATATCATCAACAAATTGTTGTAGAACATTGGGGGGTGCCATAGAGGCAGGCTTGATACCTAGCAGAGGACCTTTGCGAACCAAAGAGTTCAGGTTAGAGGCCAACACTTCAGCAAGGATGATGAAAAGGTAGGGGGATAGAGGATCCCCTTGTTGTAGCCCTCTGGAGGCCCTAAATTTCTCTAAAGGGTTCCCATTTAGTAGCACATCATAGGTGATAGTAGAAATGAATTCCCCAATAAGTTTGATAAGTTTGTCTCCAAACCCCATAGCTTTGAGAACTCTAAAGAGGAAGTTCCAGTTGTCCCTGTCATAAGCCTTGGAGATGTCAAGCTTGAGAACCATCCCCATCTGATGAAATTTATCCATGGAGTGATTAATCTCATGAGTAGAGATGACCGCATCAAGAATCCGATGGCCAAGAATGAAACCCTTCTGGGATGGGTTAATCAAAGGATCCAAAAAAGGTTTGAGCCTTTTAACAAGAACTATGCTGAAGATTTTATAAATAGTGTTGTAGAGGTTGATGGGGTGGACATCCTTGAGAGAAGATGCCTCTTAAGTTTTAGGGACAAGAGAAATGAAGGTGTGATTGAGTTTGTTGAGGAGCCTTCCCAATCTAAAAAAATCTCTAGCAACCAAAACAACATCAGGGCCCACCACATCCCAAAAATCTTGAAAAAAAGTCATGGGGAAACCATCAGGACCTGGAGCTTTGAAGGGGCCCATAGAAAAAACAATAGACTTGACTTCCTCCTCAGAGACAGGGGCCAAGATGAGGTTGTTATCTTCCACCGAGAGGGGTGGTGGGAGGCAGTTAAGAAGGTCCTCCCCCGTAGGGTCCCCCCGGTTGTCATCATCTCGAAATAAGGTTGCAAAGTAATTGGTAGTCATGCGGCCCAAGCTGTCAATGTTGTTGACTACCAGATTGTTGTCATCCATAAGGGAAGAGATGTGGTTCCTAAGCCTATGGATAGAAGAAGATCTGTGGAAGAAAGTAGTATTTTTATCACCCTCTTTCAGCCATTGAGCCCTGGATTTATGTTTCCAATATAGTTCCTCTTTGTAGGAATTTTCCCCATTTTCTATGGAGGGCTGCCTCCTCCATATGGGTGGCTTCAAGGGAGTCACCTTGGTCAATACACTCTTGTATAGTAGTTAGTTTACTATTGAGCTCCTTTTTTTGCTTGAATATATCCCCGAAGGTGTATTTGTTCCAGCCCCAGATGTTTCTTTTGACCAAGTCAAGCTTCTGGGAAATCCTAAACATAGGAGTACCAAATATGTTGGTACTCCACCATCTTTTAATGCAGTCCTTGAACTTAGGGTGAGAGTTCCACATAATTTCATACCGAAAAGGATACTTCCTCCTAGCAACATTAGTGGTATTCCAAAGGAGCAAGGAGTTGTGGTCAGAGACTGCTTTGGGGAGGGTAGTGAGCTTCAAGGCTGGACCAATTCTCCAATTACCCGAGATGAGAAATCTATCAAGTTTGATGTAGATTAGATCCTTACTCTTCCTAAGATTGGACCAAGCGAATTTTTGCCCCGATAGTTCCACATCCATTAATCCATTTCTGCCAATGAAATCAACTAGATCTGTCATGTTGTTAGAGTATTCAAGAAGGCCT
Source organism: Cryptomeria japonica (assembly GCF_030272615.1). Lineage (NCBI taxonomy): Eukaryota > Viridiplantae > Streptophyta > Pinopsida > Cupressales > Cupressaceae > Cryptomeria > Cryptomeria japonica. The sequence goes on from NC_081413.1 coordinate 564,756,094, forward strand.
CCCAGCTTCTCAGAGGGAATCAAAGGGGAGTTGAAATCACCCACAATCAGCCACTGAGCATTGGCATCATTTTGTATTAGAGTTGTTATATCATTTCAGAGAATTAATCTACCAGATCAAACATTAGGTGCATAAACATTAACAAGGATGCAGGAGTCCATTAGGGAGGAGAGTTCAGAAACCAAAAGGTTGACTGAGGAGGAGAGAAAACTGCCAGAAAAATGGGAGGGGTCCCACATGGTGACCAAACCACCAGAGGCTCCAGTAGCCTCACTAATAAAAAACTTAGCACCAAGCTAGATTTTCCCAGCCACCATGGAGAAGGAGGACACAAACATCTTAACTTCTTGGAGAAGAAGGGCCATGATTTTATTTTCAAAAATACATTTTTTTAGAGCATATTGCTTTTGAGGGTTATTCAGGCCCCTCATGTTCCAAGAGAGGACCTTCATTTCTTACCTTTTATGATCATCTCTAAGGTCCTCTGCCTACCATTGGCAATGTCCCTTGTTGCCTCCTTTTGTCTTGATAGTCTCTGTGATGACTATCCCGATTTGAGATTTGTCCCCATGTTAGGCTTAGCAGTCTTGGTCTTGCATCTTTCAGTAATTCATCCCTCATCGGTAGGGGTCGTGCAACCACTAGATGACGCACCAGTGGCACTAGGAGAAGATGAGACTTGGTTCAGGGGGAGAGCCACCAATGAGGAGTGAGTTGTCTCCAGGATGAGAGAGGGGTCCCTCGGAATCTAACCATCTTCCAGTTGATCAGCTAGACAAACCAAGCTGGTCTTGAGGACATGCACTGGACCATGTAGGCTAGAATATAGGCTTCCTCGACAATCTTCGCAGGAGATTGGAGAAGGTTGATGATACTCTCGGCAAATGGGTATTCTTCTATAACTGGGTCTTCAGCAGCCAAGGGAGGCAAGTCCAGGCTAGGAGTAGGGGGGATAACAGGCCCCACAACAAGGTCATGGTGAATAATAGGAGCATTTGGCACTGAGTCCTCCCCCAGGGTCGGGCCCTTGAGCTTGAGGAAAGGGGGTGTTGGGGCCTTGCATTGAGAGATAACATGCCCGAATTTGTGACACTTCTGGCAGAAGAGGGTAGCATTTTCATAAACCAAAGCTTGAGTCTAGCTGCCCAGCCTGGATTTAAGGGTTATGAAGTTGGGGAGGTTCTTGCTTATAGTAGCTTGGACACAAAAGCGAGCATAGACTAGACGTGATTTGGATCTTGTGATTTCATCAACACTTACAAAGTGGCCAAATGAGTTCCCAATCCATTTGAAGATGGATTCATCCCAGTATTCAAGGGTGAGCCCCAAGAGACGAACCCATTCAGGCACAGTTTTTTGCAAGTCATCTGCAGGGTCAAAGCCAACCTTCTAGTGACAGAGCGAGAGGTTATTATGACCATAGGACTAGAAACCAGAGAGGACATGGGCGACATCCTCCTCGGTAGTGAATTTGAAGAGAAATAGGGCACTAGGCATAACACTGACTGAAACACTCCCCTTCAACTTCTATTTGTTCTTGACCCATTTTTGAAACTACGCTCATGTCCTGAGGGCTCTCTAAAGGAGGACCATCAAACTGGGGTACCGATAGAATGGATGGAGGAATCGCAATGGGACCAATAGAAGATGTGGCAGATAGTGCTAGCAACGTAGGGTCTAGACTGGGGGCCATGGGTGGTGGGGGGAGATCCCCACCAACAAACACCACCATGAACAACGAAGGTTCAAAATTTGAAATTTGCAGAGTGGGAATTTGCAAAGTGGGTCAAAACTAAAAACCACTAGATGCAATATATGTTGCCATGAGATGTTAGATCTATCAACCTTAATCAATTTATTAGAAGATGACAATTTTTAGTTAGATGGTGATAAAATGTTCTTCCAATTCCTGATAATGGAAGAATCCTAAGACGAAAATAATGAAGAAATGTTAAAATGGGAATGATCATGAACATTAACTAGGTCTGAAACTGATTTCTCAATGACTTGTAAAAATTTATCAACAAACAAAGATACTTTTCTAAAACCTCTTTTATTTCTTTCCCACTAGATGGACCAAATGACTGATGCTGGAATGATGTGCCAAATACAAGAAAAGGTGGAGGAGATAAACAGAGTAGCTAGGACTAAAACAAATCCCAAATTGTGTTTGGTAGAGGCAATGAAATTTGCAATCTATTCAAAATAAATAACCAACACTGTTGAGCAAATGGACACTAAACAAACAAATGGTCAACCGTTTCACTTTCCTTATTACATAGAACACAGAGAAATGGTTGCAAAATTTGCAGCTTGACTAGTCTATCACTAGTTAAGATTTTGTTTTGAATTTACAACCAAGAGAAGCAACCTTCTTTAGGAAAAACCTTGTGATTCCAATAGAATTTAAAATCTCTTTGGTTCTGTTGTTGTTCCATCATATGTTGTAAAGATGCATGTCCATTTTTAACTGAAAAAATACCTTGTTTGGAAGGAACCCAAAAAACTTTATTCGATTTATCTGAGAGGAATACAATCCTCTGATCCAAAAGGTTTTGTAACATCTACTTTTGATTAATATCAGTGATGATATGCGAAAAATCTTTCTAGATGGCTTTTCCTGAATGTATTTCAATTCCATTGATATAGTCAATGAGTTTCTCACCCCATACATGAGTGAGAATAGGAATTATTTCTTGCAGATGTTTACATTATGCTAATGGAGGGTGTCCATTCCATGAGTCATTCCAAAAATGAATTGACTCCCCATTATTAACTTTCCAAGAAATATACGTGGTTACCAATTCTCTGGAGGACATCATAAAGTTCCACATTGCAGATCCATTTGGAAGATTCTCATTAGGTTTTAAGAGTCTAGGTACTTCGCTTGCATGATTTGAAACCATTTTGCATTAGTCTTGGAGTACATTTTCCATACCAATTTACCTCCAAATGCTTTATTCTATTTGGTGAGATCACTCAGTCCTACTCCTCTCACCGCCTTTCCATGTGACATATTGGTGAGTGAAATTAATGGAATTTTCTTATCTTGTGAAAGATTACCCTTGCATAAAAAACTTCTAATAATTTTTTGGATTTTCATGACAACTGATTTTGGAGCCTTAAGGACAGAGATGTAGTAATTAGGTAGGTAGGCCAAAATAGTTTTGATAAGGAGGATGCGGCCTGAGAGAGACAACCATATGACTTGCCAAGTGGAAATTCTTGATTTAATCCTTTGAAGAACATTTTCCCAATAAGATGATTTATTAGCTCCCATGAAGAAAGGAATACCAAGGTAGGAGCAAGGTAACTCTTCTAGTTTGAATCCCAAAATTTTAATGATCTTTCTACTATTTGTAGGTTTTGTGTTGAAGATAAATACCTTTGATTTCTGAATGTTAATTTGCTGATCTGAAACTGATGTGTAGGTTTCCAAAACTTTCTTAATTTGATTAGCCTCTTCTATATTGGATTTTCCATATAGAAGAGTGTCATCTACAAAGAGTGTGTGTGACTGAATTGGGAGTTGGGAATGAGGATACCCTGCCAAGTGCCCTTTTCATTATTAACTTTGATCAATCTACTAAGCGCTTCTACCATGGTGATGAACAAGAAAAGGGATAGTGGGTCTCCTAGCCTAACACCTTGAGAAGCTGCAAAGAAACCTAAAGGCATCCCATTGATAATGATTGAGAAGAATGCTCCTGAAATACATGATGTAATCCATTTACACCATTTATTAGAGAATCTAAATTTGTGGAGAAATTTTAAGAGGAAATTCCAATTTACCCTATCATAGGCCTTCATCATATCAAGCTTAGCAATAAAAGATGGCATTTGGGCGGTTTGGAAAGAGTGGAGAAATTCATGTGCAACTAATGCTCCTTCCATAACTTTGGGCATAATTGCTACATTGGTAACATTGAACATCTTCAGCACTAAAGCACTTCTTCTTGACTCTTCAAGTGCTACCAACAAATCAAAACCTATGACATCCCAATATTTTTTAAAGAAAAGGGTCGTATACCCATCAGGGCCTGAGGCTTTATCCAGGGCAAGTGAGAACACCACTCCACAAAATTATTCAAGAGTGCAAGGTCTCATGAGATCCTCATTGTCACATTGGGAGATGACATTTGGGATAACATCTAAGACTTCTTGTTCATTAGACGCTGACTGCGTGTTACTAAGGGGAGGAGCAAGCACACTTTTAGAAAATTTCACTCCATCTTGAATTTCCTAAGGTTTTGTCAGCTTAGTACCTGAAATACCATCATTAATCTCAAATATTGAGGAGGCCACTCTTTTTTCTTTAGCTGACGCATGAAAGAATTTTGTATTCCTATCTCCTTCTTTCAACCAGAGTTCCCTAGACTTATGCCTCTAGTAGACTTCCTCTCTCTTACATAGCTCTTCCCACGTTGTCTGTAGATGTTTTTGCTTGTCATAAGTGGCATTATCCATGCCCTTCATAATGATATGGTCCTAAATTTATGGTAGCTCTTTTGCCGCCTTATCTTTTTCTTGAAAAATATTCTTAAAAATTGTAGCATTCCATACTTTAATTTGAGATTTAACATACTACATTTTCTTGTAGAATTGAAACATTTTATTTCCACTATGAAATGTGTTGGCATTTTTTATGATTATGTTGTGATTGTCATTGATGGACACACACTTGCATTGAGATCATTTTTGTATGTATAAGTTAAAGCTCAACCAGGACTTGTTCCAACCAGTATGATGCATTACAGTCCTTAGACTATTGGTGTTTTGCAGAAAGTGATTACTGATCTAAAGCGGTTCAAGGATCTCAAGTGGTACGAAGGATCAAAGTGGCAGAACACATATTTCCCAGTCTTCATTTTGTCAAACCGACAATCGGTATTCTACTTGAACCGGTATTTTATATGAACTGGTAATATTCTGTGATGAGTTACCATCCACCGATTGTTTGACAGTGCCGACACTTTAACAGTGCTTTTTGTGTCGTGTTACCAGATACATCTAGATGCATTGAACCTAGGAAACTATATTGTAATCCTATTGGACCAACATGAAATCAGATTCCTTTATAAGGACATCATGTCTAGGGTTTTAGGTTGTTGATATAGTTGATGTTGTTGCTAGGGTTTAAGGTGGTTGAGGAGTTAGAGAGAGTATGAATGTGTAGAATACCGAAGTAATGCTGGAATGCATTAGGAACGAACTATCAAGGATCTAACCAAGCAATTTGTGCTATTTGCTAGATCACTCATTTGTAGCCCTTAACCGGGTAGGCCCAAAAGCCTCTTGTAAGTCCTCTAACAAGGTGGTTCACATCTGTGGATCTAAAATCCTCTAGCAAGGTAGTCTTTAATCAGACTTATCTCCTAACAGAGATTGAGATTCCTAACAGGATCTGTTCTGGTAAAGAAAATTGTAACACCTTAACCGGTCTGGTTCCTATTCTGCAGATAGTTACTTGTGAGTTCCATCTCACCGTGGTTTTTCCCATTTGGGTTTCCACATCAAAATCTCTTGTGTTATGGTTTTTGTGCTTCTGTGGGTGAATGCATTATTTGCTATTTGGTTTGCATGTGTGCTAACCAGTTTGTCTGCTAAACTGCTTTACCGGTTTACTGTTAGTCTTGCAAAGTATTTAAGTGCAGAGATTTTTGGCATACTAATTCACCCGCCCCCTCTCTTAGTATTCATCAATTGGTATCAAAGAAAACCTTTCTATAAGTTTAACCACTTGCAAAGAGATATGAGGGAATACATATTGAGGGAACTTACTCATCGGTTCACTTAGTCTGAGCAAGCCTATGATGATCTTATGGTCAAATATAAGGCCTCTCAAGCAAAAGGGAGAGAAGATGCTAAAAAGTTGATGGAGCTATCTGAAAATAGTTCCTCTGATGAAGCGGACATGGAAGCCCTGATTCAAGAAGTAGAAAAGTTGAATGAATCCAATTCCAACCTGAGAAAAGAATTGGAAGGACTTACTATTCGAATGTGTCAAGAGCTTGAGAATCGGAGGAAAGCTGAAGATCTATTCAAAGACAAAGATCATGAAAACTCCAAGATGAAGCAAGAGATTAGTGCCCTAACTGCTCAACTCCATGTGAGCAAAGTGGAAAATGAAGACATACAAGGAGAACTAAACATTGCCATCTCTGAGAATGAAAACCTGATGGAAACAAATGTTGCTATTTCTAAAGAACTCTCTGAGTAAAAGGAAATACTTGCTAAGTTCAACAAGAGTACTGTCAAGCTAGAGCAAAAGCTTGAATCTGCCAAACCTGTCAAGAATACTGATGGACTTGGTTATTCTGGTCATGAGGAAGGTGACACCTCTGGTACAAATGCTAGAGCATCAAAGAAACAACCGACATCAAAGGATAAAGTTAAGCAAAAGTTTAAACCTGTTTGCTTTAATTGTCTTAAAGAAGGACATACTGCCAATGTGTGTAGGAGTAAGGCTTACAATACTTTTCCTTATTTTCTAAATGATAAGCCTAGATCCTATAAATTCAATGGTAACTATTATGCATGCAACAAGTTTGGGCATAGAGCATCTGAATGCAAGTCTGTTATAGACAACACTGAAAGATATCCTCAGAGGACTCAAGGAGTTGGTCCTGAACCTTTTATGAACTGGAATCACAATTGGTTTAATGCCTTCAATCATCAGTTAAGAAGTGGTAGCAAACTATTTGATCTGTCATGGTCATGGTCACACTACTGCAACATGCAGGAGGAAGAACAACAACATGAATAATGGACCTTGGAGAGCACCTAGAATGGTTTGCTATCACTGCAACAAACCGGGTCACATTGCCAGATTCTGTAGATCAAGAAAGAGCATATCTGATGATATACCGGTCACTCTAGAAGGAAAGATTGATATTGACATTTTTCAAGCGGATATGAACAAAACCTGGAAGAAGAAACCAGTGGTGTTACAAGAAGAACCGGTTTCTGCACCTAGTGTGGAAATATCAGAACCAGCAAACTAAGCATCAAAAAAGATTAGGAGGAGAAAATGGCAAAATGTTTCAAACCCCCGGTTTGTACCATTAAAAGATCTTAACAATATACGATACCTATCATTTGGTAGAAGATCGAAAATGGTAAAAGGCAAATTAGGGTTTATGCCCTAATGGTGGAACATTAATTGCGATAGGTGAGGAATATGTTTAAAAGGAATTTTCAAATCATTTCTCACTATCATTTTTCTGAAGCGAAGAAGGTTTTCAAGTGCAGAGCAACGAAAAAGTGATTTGTGCTGCGATTCAGAGAAATTTTAGAAACCTTGAAGGAGATTCAAAAAAAAATTGCAAACGGTCAATAGAAGAACTCAAACCGGTGATTCAGCAACCGATAAAGTGGAAGGCGAAGTGGAAGTTGCAAAGCCCTAGATTCTTGATTTTCAAAAGGTATTTTTTGAGCTTTCTATTTTGTCATGGCTTTCGCATCGCATGATAGTTCTGGTGCAACTATCGATTCTATGGATTTCATTAAAAGAAAATTGAAATATAATGCTTTGTCACAAGTACCGGCTGGGGTTATAGTAGAAGAAGGGATTTTAGATTATATAGACTGCAAAATCGAAGACCTAGGGTCTCTTGTGATCCATTCACAGCTAGGTCTATTCTATGGGAAGGATAAAAAGATCAAACCGGAGTATAGTATTTTGGAGAAGAAGAAACTTCACAATGTGGTTTACTTCCTGGAGGATTTCATAGATGACCACATTAGAATTATTTTGAGCAGAGTTCATGGTGACAAGATGTACCTAGAGAGAATGCATGATATCACTCCACAAGCTATTCATGTCATCACCGGTTTCTACAATACAAGGGAAGTGCCAGCCCTAAGGAAGGTCAACAAGATAGAAATGTCCAAGGTCACCAGTTCAGTGAGCGACTCACGAGGAATGATTGTTAATTCCATCAAGGATGACCTTGTGAAATATGCGTGCATGGTGATTGGATACCGAACGTTCTCAGCTAGCAGAATTAACTCTGTATATGTTGCAATGGTAAATGCTGCTTACCGGATGATCAAGGAAGATGCATCATTCGACCTCTGCACCGGTATGCAAAGGCAAGTCCTGTTGAACCTTAAATAAATCAAATAGGATAATGCATTGAAGTTCAAGTTTGGTCATCTACTGGTCGGATTATTCTTTTATTTCCAAGGTTACTTCCCAGGAGTGGGAGACATTCAGTGGTCTGTGGACCAACCGGTTACCAAGCAGATTAAAGAAAGTTTGCAAGCAGTTGGAACCAACTACCCTGATGTTCTGAACAAGTACTTTGATGAGTTCAGAGGCAAGATGAGCCTAAGGATGAGGATATCCAGTGACATTGTCAAGAAATATGAAGAGGATATCTGCTTTATCATCAAAGTTGATCAATGCATAATGGAGGTTGTTGAGCCCAGACAGGAAGAAGTGGAGCCTATGGGATATGAGGTGATGTATGATATGTTGGACGGGTATGCTTCTACCCTAATCACCTCACCTCTTGATCCTAAGGAAAGGAAAACTGACACCTATCTGGAAATGGTTGCACTGGTTGAAGAACCTCATGAAAAGAAAGGAAAGGTAGTGCCTTCGGCATCAACACCGGTTACTGCAGCAAGTCCCAAAGTGACCAAGTGGTCACCTGCAAAGAAGAAATTGGTAGTAGCACCTGCCAAAGTCTTCGAGAGAAAGAGGAAGACAAGGAATGCCTCACCGGACTCAGAAGAAACTGTGTCTGAGGAAAAACCTAAGAAGACAAGACAAGCAAAGAAAAAGACAAAGAATGAACCGGCATCATCGGCACCAGTAAATATTGACATCTCCTCCTACAAACCTTTGACACATTGTCAAAGAACTATCAAAAACATTAGGAGAAAAGTGTTGAATGATTTGATTGATTTTTTTTGATGATTTCAATGATGATGAAAAAGAAACAGTTGAAAAAGAAATCATGATGATGAAAAAGAAACAGTTGAAAAAGAAATCATTAAGTATGTATGTGTTAATGATCGGTCGCCCTTAGAAATTAGATCTGAGACACCGGATTCTTTGTATAAGTCCCTAGATAATAAATGGTGCATTGCCATAGAGAAAGAATAGGAAATTAGGGAGAAAGTTTTTGCTCAATACTTTCCTAACCTGTCCAATTCAAAGTTATTTGATGTCATCAACCAAAATAAAGGACTCTTCTTCACCAGAAGAAGAAGAATTTGGTTGTTGGGAGGAAGAATTGATGATGTTGAAAAAGACACTCATATGCATATGACAATAGTGGTTCATATGCATAAAGTGCTTCAAGCTAGCAAGAAGGCTGAACAAGAACCGGCAATGACAAAACCAGATGAAGTGTTTGATGATGAAGGAAATTCAGTTGTTGAACCTATCGACACTATTGATGTTAATGCTCTGGATGGAGAGGATGTTTCTTAGGGTACACCATCAGAAGCAACAGGACAGGAGAAGCAGGCAGAATAGGAAGTAAAGCAAAAGGAAACTGAGGACAAAAAGGAGGAAGCAAAGAAGCAAGTGGAGAAGAAGAAAGCAGAAGAAGAGAAGAAGAAGAAGGATGAAGAGAAGAAGAAGAAGAAAGAAGAGGAGAAGAAGAAGAAGGATGAAGAGGAGAAGAATAAGAAGGATGAAGAGGAGAAGAAGAAGAAGGATGAAGAGGAGAAGAAGAAAAAGGAAGAGGACAAGAAGAAGAAGGAAAAAGATGAGGAGAAACAAAAACAGGAAAAAAAGAGAAAAGAACAAGAGAAGAAAAGAAAAGAAGAGGAAGAAGAGAAAAAGAAACAAGAAGATGCAAGGAAGAAGAAAGAGGAAGAGGATGAGAAGAAGAGAAAGGAAGAGAAGAAGTGAAAGGAAGTAGAGAAGAAGAAGGCAGAGGAGGATAAGGAAGAGGAAAAGAGAAAAGAAGTAGAGAAGAAGAAGGCGGAGGAGGACAAGGAAGCAGAAGTGGCAAAGAGCACACAGATGGAGACTCCTAAGGCAACCGGTAGTCAAGCCAAACTGGCTGACCTCACCAGTCCCATTGACCTCCAGTCTGCAAGTGAAATGGAGCTACTGCAGAGCGTCAAGGTTGCTCAAGAATGCCTTGAAGTGATACGGAGGAAAAAGGAGCAAGATGTGATCCAAGCTATGGTGGACACTCTTACTGGTTTGTTACTCGACACAAACCTCCCCAATACTGACTCATCATTGGCCCAATTGAAGCTCCTATGCATAGTAGTGGATGATCAAGTGTAGTGCTTAAAGGAGGTAGTAGAGGCAAATGCCAAGAAAGAGCATCAAAAGGCTCCCAATGTTGCCCTGGTGAAGAAGCTTGATGAGCTCCGGTCTGAACTACAAAAAGCACAGAAGGATATAAGGAATGCTCTAGATGAGGGGAATCTTCTACTTAGCAAGATTTGCCAACCCCATCTGTTCTATGACAATGTGATTGCACAGAAGCAAAAGCTTCAATCTAAATTACAATCATACATGAGCACCTTCAAGCCGCCATATGACTCCTTTACAGCTTATGGGCAAACCGTTCACCGGTTTCATATCCAGTCTACTAAAATAGAGCATGATATCAGCACTCGGTCAAGAGATTTGCAGGAGCTACAACTAGTTCTACTCCCACATCTGCAAATACTTCAGAAGTGCTATCTTAATTTGGGTGCCTTAATGGTGACAAAGGAGATGAGCACAATAGACGCCATGGAAGAACAGGTCTCCCAGATGTAGACAGAGAAAGAAGTAGCCACCTCCCTACTTGAGTCCTAGTCTTTATCTATGAAACAATTCTTGCGGGACTTTAAATCTATTTTTGACAAGTTTTATTCCTTACTGTCATAAACTCTTATTATTTTACTAATGACACAGGTGTTAGTCTGTAATATTTCATTGTCATTGTTACCAAAGGGGGAGAAGTATAAATTTTGAATGTTTTGATGTATACTTTCATGTTATTTATGTTAAGAAGTAGTATACATTGTATGTTCTGCAAAAGGGATAGTGTATATGCTCAAGGGGAGTAATTTTGGTTCTGGCATATTTTTGTTGTAAAACACTTAGATATCAAAATTTCCTAAGTGTTGCCATCAATGCCAAAGGGGGAGATTGTTGGCATTTTTGATGATTATGTTGTGATTGTCATTGATGGACACACACTTGCATTGAGATCATTTTTGTATGTATAAGTTAAAGCTCAACTGGGACTTGTTCCAACTGGTATGATGCATTATAGTCCTTAGACTATTGGTGTTTTATAGAAAGTGATTACCGATCTGAAGCGGTATGTTAACCCCAAGCGGTTCGAGAATCTCAAGCGGTATGAAGGATCAAAGCGGTAGAACACATATTTCCCAATCTTCATTTTGTCAAACCGGCAACCGGTATTTTACTTGAACTGGTATTTTGTATGAACCAATAATACTCTATGATGAGTTACCAACCAACATTTTGTGATGAGTTACCATGCACCGATTATTTGACGGTGCTGACACTTTAACGGTGCTTTTTGTGTCATGTTACTAGATACGTCTAGATGCATTGAACCTAGGAAATTGTATTGTAATCTTATTGGACCAACATGAAATCAGATTCCTTTATAAGGACATCATGTCTAGGGTTTTAGGTTGTTGATATAGTTGATGTTGTTGCTAGGGTTTAAGGTGGTTGAGGAGTTAGAGAGAGTATGAATGTGTAGAAGATTGAAGTAATGTTGGAATGCATTAGGAACAAGCTATCAATGATCTAACCAAGCAATCTATGCTATTTGCTAGATCACTCACTTGTTGATTACTCACATCTTCGACAAGTCTGTAGCCCTTAACCGGGTAGGCCCAAAAGCCTCTTGTAAATCCTCTAACAAGGTGGTTCACATCTATGGATCTAAAATCCTCTAGCAAGGTAGTCTTTAATCAGACTTATCTCCTAACAGAGATTGAGATTCCTAATAGGATCTATTCTGGTAAAGAACAATGTAAGACCTTAACCGGTCTGGTTCCTATTCTGCAGATAGTTACTTGTGAGTTCCATCTCACCGTGGTTTTTCCCATTTGGGTTTCCACATCAAAATCTCTTGTGTTATGGTGTTTGTGCTTTTGTGGGTGAATGCATTATTTTATATTTGGTTTGCATGTGTGCTAACCGGTTTGTCTGCTAAACTGCTTTACCGGTTTACTATTAGTCTTGCAAAGTGTTTAAGTGCAGAGATTTTTGGCATACTAATTCACCCCCACTCTTAGTATTCATCAAAATGGTGCACTCACCCACCATTGATGAAGTGGGGGGAGAAAATGAGGATGTCTGAACCACATCCTTTCAAATTTGAACGAAGGCCTATGAACATAAGGTGAAGTCTTGGGAGAGATAGTCAGTGAAATGGCGAAGTGGTCTGAGCAGATAAGAGGGAGAATCTTTGATTCAAATTGGAACCTATGTACCAACCATTGTTGAGAAATGAGAAATCTATCCAATCTCTCAGTTATTTGTGAAAATTTCTTTCTCCTATTTGTCCATGTAAAAAAACCCTTTTTTGGCACTATATATGTCAATGCATTATAGGAGATAAAACCCACAAAATCTTCAATAGTCTTTATTAGAGGACAAATACCCCCTCTTTTTTCTTGGAGGGAGACAATAGCATTGAATTCACCTCTCAAAATATTGTTGTGATCTGAAAACTGATTGATAGTTGCTGCTATTGTATTCTAGAGCCTCTTTTTGTCAAGTGTACTAGTGGGTCCATAAACATTAAATAGCATGAAAGACATATCATAATTTTGAATATTCAATAGCTGCCAATTGTTTCCTATGGTTACTATTTTTGTATTTACTGTTTTAGGGTTCCAAAAAACTATAAGCCCTCTTGAATCTCCCTGGGTTGGGACATGTAATGATTTCCACTTTTCCCACTTGTGAATAGTGTTCTGGAATGTATCCTGAGAAGTTTTGGTTTCTTGTAACATAATGATATCAGCTACTAAGGAATCAAGTTGAAGCTTAATTCAATTTCTTTTGTTAGAGGCATTAATGCCTCTGACATTCCATGAAATGATTCTCATTGAAGATAAGGAGAGCAACATGCCCTCCTCGGCCTAGTGACAGTGAATTTACCATCTAAAGTGGATTGAATGCCAGCTGCTATTTCCTCTTTCAATTTGGCTGATTTTGGTTTTCTTCATCTAGGTTTTGGTGAATAGATATCAGAGAGAGGCATGTAGGAGATTGGGAGATTGATAGAGATTGTGAGAAATCATATGGAGGATCTTGCTAGCTTTCACAATCTTCCTGGTGAGTGTTGCCCTCTACATCCATAATACTAGGTAGAATGTCAAAATGAGAGTCCTGAGATCCTGTGGACATAACTATAAGGTGATCTAAAAGTAGTTGATCATTCTTGTTTAGAACCTCTTCAACAATTTCATCAAATAATTGGGAGCTCACCGAATGTAACATTTCATTGGCAATTTGATCTAAGTTATCTAATGATTTTTGAACCTTGGGTTCCTCATACCACTGAACTGGCCGAACTAAGCATAGCCAATCATTATCTAATTGGTCTAGATTATCTGGCAGTCTTTGCATATCTGGTTTCTCATGTCATTGTATTAACCTCTTTGGACATGGGAAATAATTGTTATTATCTTCCTTGAAGGCATTCATAAGATCAAGAGGTCAACTAGATGTAGACAATTTAGAGGCCATCTTATTTATTTTACTAAAGATTTTTGAAAATAAAGAATTCACCATCCTTGGAGAGAATAAGGAGGTAAGGCCCATGGTCTTAAATTTTTGAGAAGGAGATATCATTCTAGCCACAAAAAGTTTTACCAATTTTCAGCTGATGCATGCAAGTATAAGGAATTGGTGAAAGTCAAAACTTGATTGTTTTGGTTGAAGAATTGGAGTGCATGTATTAACCAATTGACTAATGATATTTTCACCTTAGGGTTCTCGAGTCTTTGAGTAGCCCTAGCTGGACATAGCCAGACACTGGTTATTTGGCCTAGGATATATGTTGATCTCTACACACCCAGCTTCTCACATGCTTGTAGTAGCCTCTTATAACATGGGGCATGCTTACAACTATTTTCCTTAGAGGCATCCAATAATTCCACAAACTGACTAGATGTAGGCAATCTGGATACCAAAATATTTGTTTTACTAGAGATTTCTGAGAGGGAATCATTCGCCTTCCTTGGAGAGTATAGAGAAGAAAAACCCATGCACTTAAGATTTTGGGAGGGAGATAACATTTTGGTCACGAAAGTTTTACCAATTTTAACTAGGGAATATGAGCATAAGAAGATGGTGAAATTCAATCCTCGCTCCTTCTGATTAAAATTTTTTAGTGCATATACTAACCAGTTCCAATTTAAAGATATATTGGGTCTATTTACCCTTTCAGAAGCCAATATCTGCATTTTTTCCTTTGGGGACTGGTTCGTATGCTCAGAAATGGTTGTCCTATCATGATTAATATGGATATTATCAGTTTGAATGTGTTGAATGGGAATAGGACTGTCATGCAAATCCACACCTGGACTAGAGGCAAATAAACAAAGGGATGGATATGTAGAATGATCATCGTAAAATTTGATTGTTTGATGCAAATATTGTTGACATTGAATATTAAAATGCCCCAGAACATCTGAATGAGAAACCACTATTTCAGGTTCTTCAAGAGTGATAGTTTGTTTCCAAGTACCAAATTTGGAAACAACTGATAAATTATCTGGTACCAATTTTGATGTGTCCAGAAGTAAACATACTCGAATTGGAAGATGAGTAAATTCAAAAGGAATTAGATTATGCTTGATGAAAATTCCAATTTGGTTTGCAAATAGCTCAATCAGCTCTAAATCTCTATATTCTAAAGGCAAGGGCGGAAAGGAGATCCAGAAGGGGGCAAATTTACAAATTGTAGAATCCGTCTTGAAGTTTGGTACCCATGGGATAGTGAAAAGACCAAAACCCTTACAGAACTAACCCTTATGCTTATGGGTCATATCCCTAAAGTGTTTTGAATGAAATATTGCAATAAAAAACCCTGATCCATTATCAATGTAGAAAATTTCCTTAACCCCTTTCCAACCTTTCTTGGCCCATGACAGTAAATCATCAGATGGAGGAGAAGATTTCCAAAACTTACCAACAAGCACTCTTTCTAGAAGATGCAAAATTTGGGGCATAATGGTTTGATCCAGGAGAGTAACCTTGTATTGCTTATTAAGGCAGCTTGATTCAGGAGTAATCACATTATCTCTCTGTTTGATCTACAGTTCAATATGTTCTTTGTTTTGTTGTTTTTTCCTCCAAATTTTTAAGGGCTCATCAACTATTTGAAGGGGGGGGGGGGGGGGATTTCTTCACCTAGCCTATCTTTACAAAGCTTTCTATCAGATTTTGGGATAAAAGGCACTTTAAGGTTGAAAGGTGAATGGTCTTGGTTCCCTACACTATCAACCTTTGGGTTGAAGGATGCTCTAAATGTGGTATCTGAAACATCACAGCTCCCTGTGATTGGAATATTGTTCGAGAAGGAGGTGGAACAGTCTCAGCTTCCTATACTAAAAAACTTTGGGTTGAAGAACTCTCTGAGTTTGGGATCTGAAGGATCTCAGCCCCTTGCAATTGGAATATTGTTCGAGTAAGAGAGGAATTTGGGATTGCGTACCGGTATATTGTTGTGCCAGGAAGAATATGAGGGTAAAAACTGGTCATAGGGTATGTTTATGCTTTTGAAATACACTTCTGTATGGCTCCTCGAGCGATCTAAGAACCCTTTACCCCTAACAGGATCCCGTGAATGTTCAGAGCAATAACCCTCACAGATATCAAATATTGATTGCTTTTGTTTGGATAGTCTTTTGAATGGAGGTTTGTGATTTTGTCAAGAATTCCAAGTCTGCTTATTCCTCTAAGAATTTATGTAGCTCCCAGAATTCCATTGGTCCGGTTCCCGCCATCTGTTGTTGCTGGTTTGGTAAACGCTTTGCCTTGCAGGTTCAAATTTTTTCCTTCCCGCCTGCACAACTCCTGCGGACCACATCTTACTCAAGCTCCCTATTTCTATCTTTTAGTTATATTTTTCTAAATAAATCTCTCAATCAACTTTCAATCCTCCAATCATTCTTTTTCATCCTTCAATCAACTTTTTCTCAATCAATTGACTCATTTTATCTATTCAATCAATTGAGTTCCACCTCCAAATTAGCAGTTCAACTATCAATTAGCATGTGAGCTCACCTGAGTTCCACCTCTTGATCAATCTATTCCACCTCTCAATCAATCCTCTCCAAAAATTTATAAATTGAGCATTCAATTCCTCACAATTTCTCTTAATCACAAACTTTGAATCTTTGTGTCATTTGTAGGTTGCCAGCGTGATATCTGAGAGCCACCTTGCCACAAAGAAGAGAAGAGAAATGGAAGCCATGATGTACAATAGGTAGTTCTATATTGTTTAGAATTATTCTATATGCATCTATATTTCATTGAGTTTTTGTTTGAATTCTATTAGGATAGGGATTCATGATTTCCCTATGATTTCTGATTGATTACATTATGAATTTTAGCATACGACAATGGGTTTTATGTGATTTATCATGTTATTACATCAACACGTGAATGAATTATCCTAAGAGATTTGCATTACCTATCGAAGGTATAGTCATCTACATTCAAGCATTTCAATTCTAAGATCTAGCCTTGTCCTCAAAAGGCAAGCTTTCCAATTCGATTCAAGTTCAATTTCTATTTCAATTAGGATTAATTCCAAACTTGGGGTTTGGCCTAAGGAAAACCCCTATCCACAATAAAATTTCCCCTCTTTTGATGTGTAGGTAATATATTTAGAAGCAGCGAAAGAGGAAATAACTGGAGACAAAAAAAACTGAGTTGGCTTATGCAGAAATTTCAGAGACCTCTCAGGACTAGGGCATTGTAGGGGGACTAGGGTGTTTATGGAGGACCAAGGTGAAATTTTGTTCTGGTCCCAAGAAATTTTCTAGATATTTCACCTATGGATCCAGTGTATCTTGCCATTCTCAAAAAGACCCAACTTGCCTATGTTTACAGTTATATGACCATGGCACCTACCATCCCAGTCTCGATAATTTAACCCAAATTTTCACATGCAGGCATTGATCCTCTTCTACATTCCAGATCTTAGTTTATAGCTCTGCATGGAATCTAGAATATTATTAATTGTTGTTTTGATTCAATTTCTCATTGATTGTTAGATATAGTGTTGCAATTCAAACCTCTTCCTAATAGAATTGAGGTTGAATCTATTGAGTTCACTTCCCTTTTAATGTAATGTGTGAGAAATAGGTGATTTTTGTAGTCTAAATAGGTAAATTTGTGAAACCCTATTTTCCATCTATTACAGGTATCATATATAAAGGTTTTTTATTCATTTACTCTATTGGTTGAAAAGGTAGTTTTTGGGCATGTTGTGCTCCAAATGTATTTTAGGGTATGAATAGTTGTATATGTAGGTTAAAAATGAAAGGAATGTATTTTGTATAGCATAGCTAAGGTTTTATATTGCACATCTTTTGTAATGGATATATCCATGGGGTTTTATAATGATATAGGGAAATGTATAGTTGTAACTCTATGTTTTTTCCTACCACATATGTTGGTGTAACTATAATGGAAGTGTGATGTGTGTGACAACATCTAATGCATTACAAACGATTTATAATGGTAATTCCTTTATCACATGAGTCATTATAGTTTTGTGATGGATATTTAAGTATTCCCATTGTATTTAATGTAATCTTTGGTTTTTATTTTAATGCAAATCTAGTTCTATTGATGTTGTATTGAATGTTTTCCTTTCCTCTTTACTATTTAGGAATTTTTCACCTAAAGGAGTAGGCACTAATCCACATTGGTTTAAGATTAATCATTATTATTAAAATAATATCTTTTCTTTGGTTAGTTGTAGGTGTGGATTGGGGATAAATTGGATTTAATACATGTTGTTCATGATTCTATGCTATAACCAATGATAAATATTAAGTATGAACTATTGAATTATTGGTGAATCATGTCTTGTATGTTCACACCTTTCCACTATGTTGCAATGCTAAATTAAATAACCTCAAAGCAATATGTCAATTCTATTTGTAGGTGCATACATTGAAAGGTTTTATTAGCCACCAAAGAGGTTTCAAGCAAATAGTTTTCCTTTTTTCTAGTGATAATATTTGGGGTCAAGTGTACAGTTAGTGTAGTTGCTATTTGTTATTTAATGTTTTATTTTATATGAAATACAATCCTATTATGGACACCTCTTGAAATACCCTCTATGATTTAAATTGAACCTTAAGTATAGGGGAGATCACCCACTCTCAAAGTAGGCCTTTAACCATCCACAATTAGTTGGTGAATCTTTCCTTTACCTTCTTGATGACATATCCTTGGCCTAAAAGATAGGAATATGTTCTAGGATTGTGACTTTGTTGTTTTGGGATCTAATAAAACATTCATATTCCTTTACACTACTTCAAATAACTCCTTATATAACAAAATAAGATTTAAATCACAAATTACAAATAAAACATTCAAATACGCTCACACTACTTTCAATGATCCCTTACATAATGTAATGAGACTTCTCAAACACAACTAGAAACCACTATTCTAACTAGTCAAACAAACAATGATGTGGATCCTACCACTTATTAGGGGGTGGTATCTACACATCAAGTGTTATACAAAAAAACATAATATGCCTTACAAGGTCATTTATTTATAAAATTCCTTATGTACTTTATATATTCCACATGGATCATTATAAAATTAAGACAACTAGCTATATTATCAACTATTATTTATTACACATATGTTGTGCCTTTAGATCATTTTATTTTGTTTTAAACTAATTTGTCTCAATTATTTGATGAGATTACATCATTATTTCCAACTTTAACAATTTTCATTAGTTTCTTGACTTTTAGGAGAAGTTGGTTGTGCATCAATTGTTGGTTTAATGTTGACATTTTTTCCTTGAAGGTCACAACTTGGATCAACTTTAACTCCATTAATGAGTAGGGTGGGTCATGGATGCTTGGAAGGTAAATTTATTACATTGCATTTAGTAACCAAATATCGTGTTTAAGGATCATTATGACATATATTAGAAGCCTTTGATGAAAGATGGTATTGGTCTAGATAACCCTTAATACACGATCATTTTATCTAAAACCTCATTTTCTAGTAAAATTTTAAATAATACAATTATTTTTGTACTCCAATTGAGAGTATTAAAAAGAATGTATGAAATTGATTATTATAATGTAAATAAAAATCTAAAGTAGAGATATTGATGGCAAGATAGTTTCAAAGTCAAATTTTACAATCTTAGATGGACAATATTAGTTTGTTTGTCTATTGAGGAAGATATTTTGAATTGTTGAATAATTATTCTCATTTTTTTATCAAATATATTATTTTAGAATTCCTCCTCAAAACATGCTAATATTAGCTATTTCTCTTGTGAGTTTGTTTAGTCGACACATTTATTTTCTTAGTATATATTAAATCTCCAAATCATAATTCATTATTAAACTTTTCCACTAGACATATCATCCTTAACATAACTATCCTCCAATGGTCTTGTTGACAAAGTTAAAAAAATATTACTATCCTTCTTAGAATTTTTTTGTGGCAAGAGGGCCATTTGTTAAATTTTTTAACAATTGCAAGTTCTTTCTTTACATTGAAATAATTAAGTTCACAATTTGAAATGTACATATCAAGCTCTAAATTCTCATTATTATCACTTAATAGCATGAAAGCATAATTATTTTGTAATGCATCAACTTGGACTATAAAAGGTCCTATAAAACAAGATGTCGATTTAGGAAGCTTTATACATGATTTTTTATACTCAAAGATAGTGGTTGAAGTGGTTTTTGTTTAATTGAAGTTTTTATTTTATAAAATCTTTACACATTTATAAAAAGTTAAGTAATAATTTATGTACATAATTTACACAACACAAAAAACCTTGGACACTACGCTAGACTACAAAATATGTCAGAAAACAAATGAGTTTTATCAATAACAAGTGGTTGCATTTTTATTTTGCCCTCTCCTAAAACAACTCTTAAAAAAAAATTATTCTTTTAAAAATATTCCTTTAAGATAATTGCTTATTCATATGTCATGCTAATCGACTAATTCTACAAGATACTCCAAATGTTGGCAATGCTCTTCAGTATTGTCAAAAACATCAAAACTATATTTATGTAATTAGTAATAATTTTAAAGAATGAGATTTGTTTTAATCCATTATCCATGTTGAAAATATGTTGTAGTATTTTCAAATCAAAATATCATGATTAACTATTCATAAAGTTCCTTGAGAGTTGTGGAATTTGTTCTATGTACATTTTATTTTCTAATTTTTATTTATTGATATCTAGATTTGTAATCCAGCTTACTAACAACTTTACCCTGTTCCACTCGTTGAATTAATTCTCCCATGTTTACTATGTGTCTTTTATATCTACAGTTATGGAACTTACAAAAATATACTTGATTACGATTCTTTCTTTTCCCTTTGTTTGATGTGCGTTACTCAAATTTTTAGCTTCGTCTGAGCCCAAAGAGATCACTTACAAGTGGGTCTCTTTCCAGTGGCTTTAGAAAAAAGACCACTATTAGGGGGGCCCAATGCCGAAGTTGTTTAAACATGTGAGCAGAAGGGACCAAGAAAAGCCCATAGCTTGTGAGCACAACATTCAAGAGAAAGCACACATCTTGTGAGCATGTTAGCCCATCAGAGGCACGTGACCTATGAGCTCAACAACCTAGTAGGGGTTTGAACCTTATTAACTACCATAATAGTGTTATGAATTGACCACTGCAATACCCCCTTATCATCTTGTTTTCCCCATTTTATTTCTATTTAATTTCTAACAATAAGTAAGATCAAAGGTAATTAGAACAAGATTTTTGAATCAAACTTTTTTGTTTCTAGTTTATTGATTTGATTTTTTATTTTTCCTTGATTCTTCTCAATTCAACACAATTTTCTTTCCTTGGACTAGCATATTGTATTTTTTAAGGATTCAACTCAAGGGCTATCTATTGACCACTTTTTTTTAGCAAATGTTCTATACATGCATTAGATCTATCAAGATAAAAAAAAAATTGTATTTGTTTGTACATACTTGGAAAAACTTGAAACTATAAGCTTTGCAATGCTATTTTTTTTTTTGAACTAGGCCCAACCCAACTTTCTCTTACCAATTCTTTGGTAAATATATTGCTTATTCTAGGCATTGTATAAGGTTTTTCTTCAATAGAAAATAATACATAGTTTGAAGACATTATATATAAATCTAATGCTATTTAGGAAAGGATATCCTAGATCTATATTTTCTTTTCCTTTTGCATTGTCATGAAAACATCTATGTACAATATGTGTGCCTACTGTAACTAAAAAATCTATATACAAATTCTAGTAGGAATTCATAGTGTATTATATAACTAATTGTTAAATGTATAATTTATAATATTCAAATTCATTGTTGCTCTAGTATTATTTAAGGATGTTGTTTTTTTAAATCTCCTCCTTTGTTTGTTGTTACCTTAAAAGAAACAAAGATAGATGATAAATTATTTAATATTTTTTTTTGATGTGTAACAAGTTACTGTTAGGCCCAATATGGAAAGCTAATGTACTGAGAGGGGAGGGGTGAATCAGTACTTCAAAACTTTTCTTCAACAATAACTTTACTGTTATGCATAAACCGAATAATGCAGTAACATAATATAAAGCTAAAACAAATAGATAACAATCATACATGATTCACTCCATAACACATATATTTTGGTTACGCGGAAACTCTTGGTTAGAGAGAAAAACTGCGGTGGGGATGGCACCCACAACTTCACTACTGCAATAATAAAGAGTGCTTGGTTAGAGCTACATGTTTAGCTATTTCTGATAGCTTACCCTGTTAGGAGTAACAAGATCTATTAGATCTACCTTGCTAAAGGATTTTACAACACTTAATCTAAATGTTTCACCTAGTTAGAGGCTTTACAATTTATAGACTTGATTAGCGTCTTTAACCCTATTAAAGGTTTCTCTTACAACTTCAAAATATTACAATAAATCATTACAAATATCTGCAACTTTACATCTGGAATGTTATAGCAAATTCTATGTGCTTAGAGTAGATTACCTTGCTTATAGCATACCTCAGTAACCCATATAGTAACTCGGTAAACCCTTCTGTTTACTCTATTCTTTGACTATTCTCTGAAATCCTTCTCGATGACCTCTGTGTCTCTGTAACAATCTTCTTACACTCATGCACACACCATTTTAATTCTTAACTCATGTTGTATAAATAGATCTCTTATGTCGGTGATCCTTTCATTGCTTCAATCTTACAAACATGTTTTATCGAATGAATAACCATGCAAAATATTTAATTGGTTAGATGACCTCAAAATCATACATAATCTTTAAGTGCAATTTCCAATGTGATAACGGTTCTATGTGCCTTGATCTTGTAACACATTTTCATATGTATGTCCAAGTTCAATGAATCTGGTAACATGTTTCACTCAGTGTATATCAACTTGGTGTGTCATCTTTGTTGCTCGGTAGACATGGAATGATACTTGGTAGACAGCTCGGTGTAAACTACGCTCTGAGACTACTTTCTTCTGTAACCGACTAGACTGTGCATACTGACTGAATATCTTGGTAGTAGTAACCGAATAGAGTATATAGAATAACTTTGACATAAAACTAATGGCAACTTGATAAGTAGTAACAGTTATAAATTTATCTCATACTGGCATAATGTATGAAAAATTAGGATTTCATAAGTTAAGCTGTGTAAACTAGGAAATGACCTAACTTCCAAACAAAACATTCAAGGGAGAACTCAATTAATCCAATGCAAGAGGATTCAATGTAGATCAATTTATTTTCCCTTTGTCTAATTGAAATTGATTTGAATGTATTTGAATGCTAGATCTGAGGTTAATAATAAATAATTGAAATGAAACAGTGGAAACAACAAGTTACAAATATGGAATGTAGACATTGGGCTAAATTTAAGTAGAAGAAATAAAAGAGAACCTATGGCAACAAGTTTAAAATGAAAGTATGGGACCGTGCAACAATTTTTGTCGTAGTTCTTGATGTCAGATGTAGATAGACTAGAATCTTTTAGAATCAAAATGCTACACCAAATCTATTCCCAAGAAGCTTGTTAAAAATTCAAGACCATGACAAATTTTTCATCCTAGTCATTTGATTTTCACCTTTGCAAAAGTCAGACCTGATTGTCATCATCTCTTTTGTTGGAATATCCATTTGTAGATCTTGGATTTGTCGCATATACATAGAAAGAACGGAAATAGTATTGTTGATAGGGGTTTTCCTTAGGTCAAATATGAGTTTTAAAATTAAACCTAATTGAATTAAAATTGTAATGGAAATGTTGAAATGTTGAATGATATACCTCATATTTGTTGTAATTGATAATGGATGATGATGTAATGCTCTTTAGATGTGAACACAAGTGTTGATGCAATAACATGACTTGACATAACATGAACTTGAATGACCTAATAAAATACACACACTTGTATGAAGATTGGTGTAGATTTGCCACTCCATGATGCTTGAAGCATATGGTAGGATGAAATGTTGCCTTGAATAGTTGAGAATGCTTGATGGATAGATAGAAATCTTAGAATGTTAGATGAAAATGAATAGGAAGAATGCTCTTATATATGGTTCCTAAGGTAATTTAACAATTAGGCCAACCTCCAATAGTCAAATTGAGACACCGAGAATTGAAATCACTAGGGGGCGAAGTACAATGACCCATTTAAATTAAATCTTGTTTAAGGATGACTAAGACATCTTAAGTACCATGCACTTGGGACCAAGACACCCTAGGAACCATGGTCCACAAAAAACAAGGTAAACCAACAAGAGATTAGGGTGCACATCCTAAGGCACAAATTAATTTCTCCATGAAAACATATGACATTGGAATCAAGGTGAAAATGTTAGAAATGGACCTGGGACAGAGCTTAAGATATGACACACTAAAGTAGGAGCACAAAAGGTGGTGTGAATTATGTAGGGTTACAATTTACAACGATACAATTAGCCCCTACTTTAGTAGGAGTATGATTCTATGCATATACTCATGGTAAAGTACTAGAAAGAGAGATGAGAAACTAAGGACAAGATCACATAGAGATAAGGAATCACTAAATTTGAGGAAACAAACCCCTAGGTCTAGGATCTTAACTCATACAATCATATGCAAGGACACACAAAACAAGACAAAATAAAACAATGGCAAAGAAAAAGATGCACAAACGATATATAAAAATACACAAAAAGGGATTAGTACTAAAAACAAAGGCTCCAAGTCAACTAGTTGAAGAGAACTTGATAAAATGTCTAAATTGCTAATATCATTTTTGGAAAGCCATTACAAGAACACAAGTGGTCACATGAAAAGAGAAAGAGCATGCATCAAGAGATGAACCATGATCGAACAACTAGCAAGGTATGTTATAATTATGGGTTCATGGGAGAGAGAAAAGGGAAACCATGGACTTCATAGGCTAGCAAGTTGTGTTATTCTAGGTGAACCATGAGAGGAAAAATCAATAGGGAATGTCGATTTCATGGGCTATAAAGCTATGTAATGCTAGACGATCCACAAAAATATGGATACTCATGGAGCAAAAAGTTGTGTGATCCATGTGGGAAGAAAGAGTTGAGTAGCAAGTTGTGTTATGCTAGATCCACTCATCCTAAAAAGAGATAAAGAGGAGTTGAATGGTCTAGCAAGTTGTGTTATGCTAGTCAACTCACACCAAGGAAATTGCAAAAGGAAAAAGGTTGAAAGGTCTAGAAAGTTGTGTTATGCTAGTCAACTCATGTTGCTGAAATGTCATTTGGTTTCAAAAGTTAATAATATCATCTAAGACTTTGATTTGATTTTGAGCATGTAACAACTTGTATAAGACATGTAAAAGTAAATTTCTAGTTTTGGGAATGAAACATCTAATCTAAGACTTTGGTCTAGTTTTGAGCATGTACATCCCATATAAGACATAAGGATAAGTAAAAACTACACATTGTTCATAATTAAATCTCTAAACTTGGATTTAAAAAGGATAACCAAGAAAGGCATCATGCAAGGGAATCCATAACTTGAATTTAACATATGCTACAGGGACACTACATGTATACCCCCCATTAAGATGTTAACATATTCCTATGTTGATGTCTTAAGGAAAAGATAGAAACAAGGATACACACCTTCATCATAAATGAGATGTCCTTTAGGCAACAATGTACATAATTCCAAGATAAAGAGCCATAACTCTTATGGACAAGGAAAATATAGTTGTAAATGTGATATCTTGTAACAAGTGCAAAGGGATCCTTTTGAGGGATGCACAGAGGAAGAGATATTTACGTATAGATCTTTAATAAAGATGACATCTTTCAAAGGAGAAGGAGAACAACTTTTCTAGAAAAAATTGATTCTTAGTGAGGGGTTACACACATTCACCAAGGAGAGATTATTCATAAGAAGACATATCATCTCAAAGAAAGAAAAAATCCCAAAAAAGGGAGATATATGTAATCACATGGAGGACCACTCTATGTTGGAAAGGACCTCAAATTATGAAAGATACAACTCAACAAAGGAAAAGGCAATTTTTGGAAGGAAAAGGAGAGGGGATTGAAATATTACTCTTGCCCCCCAAGAATGGAGACAAGGAATAAAGTCTATTATGTTATGTTCAAGTATGATTGTAATTGAAGTTGTACCACCAGAAATGAAAAAAGAGCCCCCAGTAGGGTAAACTATCAATGCCACATAGTGAGGAGCAACATAATAGGGTGGAGGGAGAGATAGTGCACCACCTTGAAATTTGGATTGAGAAAATGCATGAGATATGGTATGATATGGATAAGAGATCTAGCAAATAAATATTGAACAAATTCCTTAAAATCTTTGCAATTACCAATATAATGAGAATACTATGATGAAAGAGACAATACACACTACCATCTTTGTTCTTATAATTATTGACATATCACACAAAAGGAAATGTAACATTTTTATCATATTGTAGCATTGTAAATTATAACTAGTACAATTTACACCTCATATTTTTGCTCCTACTTTAGTGTGTCTCACTTCCATTCTCCCAGGACCATTTTGCTCCCTTTTACTCCAACCCTCATGTTACCTATCAACACCACTAGGTGGGCCCCATCCCAAAAGTTGTCCTCTCCTATTTCTTGATTGGTTGGTCCTATTTTTGGAGGACCAAGGCATGGAGTGCCTTGATCCTGGACCAGGGAACGCCAAAATTCCATGGTCCCCCTTAAAGTGGACCCAATTTCAAATGGGACGGGTACTCCCCCTCCTCGATTGATTTTGGTCCCCATGGCTACACTTGACCATTGGAGGTCGACCTAATTGGTAATTTACCTAGGAACCCTATATAAAGACATCCTATAAATTCATTTCATTCCAAGACATAGAAGTAATTGAGAAGACTTCATATCCAACATTCATCATCCAACACTTTCAAAGATTCAAGGCGACATTTCATCCTTCAAGCATTATTGAGAAAATTTACATTAATCTTCATGTAAGCATGTGTTTTTATTAGGGTTTTTATATTCATGTGTTTGTCATGCCATTGTTGAAAGACTATAATATTGAGAGGGGGGGTGAATCAGTATTCCCTAAAACTCTTTTCAAGCAATCTAGTTATTGCTCCTTTGCAGATTATTCTAATCAGGTCTAAAGTAAGTGATTAAATGAATAGAAATACAAAAATATTAACCACATCAACACATACAAGAGAACACTAGATTTTGCATGGAAACTTGTAAGGGGAAAACCACAAAGAGGGTTAACTCTCAATATAATATAACTAGTAATAAAATATTACAGTGCTCATTGCTTGAGGCTCATTGACAAATTAAAAATGGGCTCACTGCCAAAAATATGAACTAATAGGATTTCTTCTTACATATGCATGAATTATAGTTCCAATTAAGATCAGTAGATTGTCTTCAACCTTTACTCGCTCTTCAATAATTTTCTTCAATCACATCTGATCAAACTATCAAAATTTGGTCTTTATATCTATATTTTTCTCGCATACATCCATACCAGAATCATACATAATGAGAATGAATGCATCTCATATATATACATATTGATCCATATATCAAGTTAGCCATACATGCCTTAAACACTATCCAAAAAACATCACACATTTCACTCACATAGGTCAGCCAAATACATAACAAAAATTAAAGCCAACTAGGATATGCACGATATCCACAATTTTTAACAATGTCCAAAAACCTCAAGATAAAATTTACATAATTAAAGAAATGCATATGACAAAACCAATTGTTCGGTTTCGTAGGAATAAGACAATTGATAAATTGAAATTGTTGGACCAAGCATCTCACCTTTCTAAGATCAAAAACACATGAAATCTAGAATATAGGTATATCTGATATCCATAAGCATACTACCCAAACCACATACCTTTATTTGCAACTACAGAGCAACACAGAGAAAAAGATGGTGAACATAATCACCAAAATAATGGAGCAACAATAGAACAAGTCATCACAAATACGTTGATGTAACAACCGGTAGAAAATACAACATTCTCCTTCATCAATGACCAAACTCCAACAATCTCCCCCTTTGTCATTGATGGCAACATAAAGGAAACTGCTACGAGAAAAAGATTTTGCACCTCAAAATTAAAGCTTCATTTTCTACAAGCACCCCCCCTTAGAAAAACATCCCATCTTCTTATTATCCTCATATCAAATACATCAATCTCTCTCCCTTTTCCATCAAGGACATAGGAAAAAAAATAAGTTACCTTTCTGTGGAAAAATCTCCTTGTAATTTTATTTGAGTTTTTGGAGAAGAGAGTTCCAAGAACTAACAACATATGTCAATGACATGCACTGACAATTACATTGCATCATCAAATCAATGACAGTAACCAAATCACCTAGGACCATTAGGTTTAGCACCACCTTCTCTACTTCTTCCAATAATTGATTGTAGCGGTCCATTCTAGTTTCAATGATCTCTTTAATAGACAAAAACTTCTTGCAAAGATCATCTCTCTATCCCTGCATTGAGGATAATTCTAACTGTACAAAATTAATCTTCTTTCTTAATGCACCATCCTTGTCGTTATAAATATTAAAGGACTCAGCTAAGTTGTTCATCTCATATTCAAGGGAGTCAATCTTTGCCTTATGAATTGTTGTGGCAACAAGCCACCTAATGAAATACTTGTTAACACTGTCAATTGCACTCATGCACTTTCTCATATTCTTAATGCATTCAATCAACTTATTTTATGTAGCAATACAATTTCTTCTCATCGCTCTCTTTACTTCATCTTCAATATTTGGTTTGTCTTTCTTAGAGGTTTTAAGGCTAATTTCTCACTCAATGGTTAAACAAGTTCTTCTATGAGCACATTCTCAACCAAACCAAGAGGTATGTATCATTACAAAGAAAATAAATAATCAAAGCTTCTTCAATTCTATCTTGATCATATGATGGTTGCAATAACCATGTATCTGCAATTTTCTTAAATAAATCTGGTTCCTCAAGAACCTTCAAAAAAATTTCAACTTCAAATTTTTCTTCATCAAGAGAACCAATAAATTTCACTTGCATAGCTTCTTCCACTACAAATATCTCTTTTTTCTTAACATCAACCTCAATATTCTCAACATCATCAATACTTATAATTTCAGCCTTATCTTTTCTTACTGACTTTCTCTTTTTAGTGATTGGAGCAATGGTCTCAATTGATATTTTTCTTTTCTTCCTACTAGAGGAGGGTCCCTCAAGAACCACCTATTCAACAACATTTGAATCAACAAGTTATTCATAAGTTACAAACTTATCTTTAGTAAATTCTACCTAAAGCCTACGAAGTTCATCTGCATACATTACACATTCTTCTTCGCCAATTTCATAACCAAAGCTTGATAATCAAACCTTCTAGGGAAACACAACTTCCATAAAAAAATGATCAATATTTACCAAGAAAGTAATGGTATGTTTGTATTTCTTAACACATCTTTCTAGGATTCTATATCTTAGAATTAAGTTCTTCCCGGGTTCATCAAAGTATTATTTACATGCATTGTCTTTGTCATTCAGATTGTCTAAATATATTTTGATTTTCTTTCCAACCAGTAGGCTTACATCCCAAGCAACATTCTCCTGCAACGACGATCAATTTAAAAAGTATAAAACTAGGCATAGAATCAATGATCCAAAGTGAAAGTGATAACCATCAATTTTTAGTCAACTCAATATTACCCATTACTTGTTTTCTCAATAATTCACACAAATCATAATTCATTCCTGCCTTTGTCATTTGATAAACAAGATACACAACAATAACTGAAGTAGAACCTTCTCTATTTTGAAAATAAATCTTATAAGTGATTCCCATATAAACATATCTTACTAGAGGGTCTGAGATAGCATCAATTCATAAAGCTCTTTGATCTCCAATTACACCTGTTAATTCTTCAACCTCTTTGGTCCTTATAGATTTCTTCACTGGTATGGTTCCTTTTGAACAAAGACTAATAACCACCCTCAAAGCTTAGTAATTTGATATGATTTGTCTAGCCAAATGAAATCATCATGAATTACGTTGAGTACAATCTTGACCACTTCTTTATCAATTAGCATAAAAAATTCACTCCAGATGTCCAAACCCTTGTGCCCTAATTCAACAATTGACTACAAATTTTCCCTAGAAAGAGTCTTTGAGATTCTTGATTTCCACATTGTCATATTATTCAATTTGCATGTCAATAAACCTGTAAATATCTTCAAGACATATCACTCTAGCCGGTAATAACAGAAATGCACCAATCAAAATATTTCTTATCGATTTTTTCATGAATTTCTTAAACTTAGGTCGAGACTCATCATCATGACGAACACATTTGTTGCAAACCATGAGATAGAGATTATAAATACCTTTGCAAATATAATTTTACTTAATTACTTCTTTCCACTCTTCAAATTGTCGATTTACCGGTAGCAAAATATTCAAAAAATATTTTGTTGAAAAGACCTAGGGTTTTACTGCCAAAACTATCATGTCACCCAAAAAGCTGCTAAATCATTATGTCTATGAACACTACCTTCCAAACCATTGCAATTCATCTCACAATAATATTTTCTACTGTAATCTTCATCAAGAGTTCAAATGTATCATCATACTTAATATATCAACCTGCTATGACAACAACATCAACTTCTTTGGCAAGGGAAAACGATCTTCAGCATAGTTCCCCTTAAGCCAAAGCCTCTAGATTAGTTTTTGGAGTGGATTTTTGCATTGAAGCCAGATGAAATTACACTTTATGTCATATCTACTTCCTTCTTTCTCCAAATCCTTTTCATTTCATTTCTTACTTCTTCAACATCAATTCTTTACTGCTTTATTCTTCCATACTGAATTGTCTTTCTTCATATTTCTACTTTTGCATTCTTTAGCAATGCGTCCAACTTTATTACAATCGAAACATTTGATATTCCTTTGTGTTGAGTTTCTTGTAGTTATTCTAGATCTTCATGGATTAGCCTTATGCCCAAAACTGTTGCATAACTGGTGGTAACCACATGAAAGAATCTATTTCTTCCATCCACAAATTGATTTTTGCAATTACTAGTCTTATGATCAAATTTCTTACATGAAAAACACTAAACATTCAGTTTCACTTTGTTTCTACATTCTAAAGATTTATTTCCAAATTTATTACTAAAGAAACAATAACCATTAAATGAAGAGTACCTTTGAACATTAAGTTGTCTAATCAGAGGTTTCCTTGTGAGGATTTTATGATTTTGGGGTTGTCTAACTTTATTTGTTTCTTCAATGCACTATTAAAATTCAATCTTTAGTTCTTCATTTTTAACATTCACCAAATTCAAAACCTAATCCACTTTTTCTTCTAGATATTTTTTTCAGCCATTATTTCATCAATTTTTTTAGTACTTTCCTTAAATTTGTCTTTAGATATTAGGGTTACAACTTCTTATTCCAATCTTGCACATTATTCGGTCTTTTGTTTGATTATGCCATTTAGACATTCTTCTATTTTCTTTCTTTATTCAACTTGTACCTTTAGATTGATATTTGTTTCATTTGCTTTCAATTCCTTGCTGACCTCTTTGTATCTTTCTCTGAATTTCTTGATTCAATCTCTTAGCTTTCTATTGCACTCATTTGCTTCTTTGATATTTTTTGTCAAGTCTTTTTTATCACTCTCCATGTTCTCAAGATCTTCAAGAGAAGTTTGTAACTCACCATCCATAAAAATCTCTTCAGTACTTAACTTAGGAATCATATATGTTCAACCAACAAGATCTCCTTCAAGCAGTTAAGCTCTTAAAAAAAGGGACCAAATCTCTAATACCAAATTTTTGAATGGTTTGAATAATGAGAGGGGGGTGGTAAGTTAGTATTCCATAAAACTCTTTCGATAATTCTAGTTATGGCTCCTTTGAAAATTATTCCAACCAGAAAAAGTAAGTGATTAAATGAACAACAAGAAAGAAATATTAACCACATCAACACATACAAGAGAACAATAGATTTTTGCATGAAAACCCATTAGGGAAAAACCACAGAGAGGGTTAACTCTCAATATAATATAATATTACAATTCTCAATGTAAGGCACGCTGTCTAAGGCTCACTACCAAGACGACTCACTATCCAAGAGAATAAATAAAATGAGTTGTTATGATTGCATCTTACATATGCATGAATTATTGTTCCAATTAAGCTCAGTAGATTGCCTTCAACATTTACTCACTCTTCAATAATCTACTTCAATCACATCTTGATGAAACTATCATACTTTTGTCTTTATATGTTCATCTCCTTCTATATCTCTCTCTCATACATCCATACTATAATCATACATAACGAAAAGGAATGCATCTCATATATATATATATATATATATATATATATATATATGAGATGCATATATCAAGTCGGCCATACATGCCTTACACACTATTCAAAAAACATCACATGTTTCACTCACATAAGTCGGCCAAATACATAACAAAAACTAAAGCCAACTAGGATATGCACAATGCCAAAACCAACTATTATGTTCTGGAGAAACAAGATAACTAATAGATTGAAATTGTCAGACAAAGCATCTCAACCTCTAGAGATCAAAAAAACATGAAATATAAAATATATGTATATCCGATATCCATAAGCATAGTACCTAAACCACAAACCCATATCTGCAACACAGAGTAAAACATGAGGAACATAATCACCAAAATATCAAACCAACAACAAAACAAGTTAATAGAGATATGTTGACATCAATGACAACTAGTAATCAATACATCATTCTCCTTCATCAATGACAAAACTCCAACAATCTCCCCCTTTGTCATTGATGGCAACATAAAGGAAATTGCTACGAGAAAAAGATTTCGCACCTGATTTTCTACAAACACTCCACCTTAGAAAAAAATCTCATCTTCTTATTATCCTTGTATTTAATACATCAATCTATCCCCCCTTGACATCAAGGACAAAGGAAAAAAAATAGTTACCTTTCTGTTGAAAAATCTCCTTGTATATTTCTTTGAGTTTCGGGAGAAGAGAGTTCCAAGAACTAACATCATATATTAATGTCATGCATTGATAATTACATTTCACAAGAAGGTCAATGGCACTAACCAAATCATTTAGGACTATTAGGTTCATCTCTGCCTCCTCTGCTTCTTCCAACAGACAATTGTAGTGATCCATTCTAGTTTCAATGATCTCTTTAATAGACAAAAACTTATTGCAAAGATCATCTCTCTATCTCTGCATCGAGGATAATTCTAACTATATAGAATTAATCTTCTTTCTTAATACACCATCCTCGTCATTAGAAATATTGAAAGACTTGGCTAAGTTATTCATCTCAGATTCAAGGGAGTCAATATTTTCCTTATGATTTTCTATGGTAGCCAGCCACCTAATGCAATACTTGTAGACACTGGTGATTGCACTAACACACTTCCTCATATCTTTAATGCATTCAATCAACTTCATTTGTGAAACAACACCCTTCTACTCATTACTCTTTGTACTTGATCTTCATTATCTATTTTATCTTTCTCAGAGGCTTTAAGGGCTAATTGCTCACTCAGTAGTTCAACTAGTTCTTATGGGAGCACATTCTCAATTGAACCAAGAGCTATATCATTTTATATCAAATTAATAACTGAAGCTTCTTAAGTATGGTAAGAATGTTACATTTATTTGAAGGTTGAAATATGGTAAGAATGTTACATTTATTTCATAAGGCTTATCAATTATTAATATAAGAATAAAGAAGTTGATGAGTATTGTCTTTTTCATTGTAGTTATTCTCATTCTCTTGAAAAAGGCTTATCAATTGCAGTTTTTTTTTGGCGAAGAGGTAGTGCCTTATCATTCCATTCACCTTATCATGTTGCTCCTCACCCTATGGAACTAGTATTTTAACCTTATTGGGGGCTCTTTGTCATGTGTGGTGATGCATCTTCATTTTCAATCATACTTGGTCAGCAACATAATTCATCCTTATCTCCTTGCTTGGGGGGCAACGACAATATAGTCAATCCTCTCTCCTTTTTGAAGATTACCTCTTCTTTTGGGTTGTATTTTTCATATCTTGATGTCTTTTCTCACATTGAATCTTCCTTCATCTGAGTAAATATTTGTTTCTTGCTTAGGACCTTATTTTTTCTTGAAGTGATACATCTTTTATGTATAATATCTCTTTAGAGGTTGTGCGATCCTTCTCTTTGTCCCTATGCTTGAAGGGCACTAATATTTCCTATCCTTTCTAAGGATCCACTTTTTCTTTGTTGATTAGTGTTTTCTTATGATATGATGTTATTCCTTGTGTGAAGTTGTTGTTTGCCCAAGGATTCCCTCTTATGCAAGAGGTGTGCATCCTTGTGTACAACCTCTTCCTCACTTGGAAATTCATATCTATTATAACAAACTCCTCACTTTGGGTAAAAAGTGTGTTATCCTTCATCAAGGTTTTCTTTTTCCTAGCAATAGGAGGGATGTCTAAATTATTTTTCTCCTTCCTTCCTTTTGGTCAATGGTTTTACTTTTGTTAAAAGTCTCCTCTTCAAGGTAGATATCTATTGATAAAATATCTCTTCCTCCTTCTCCTCCAAAGGATTCCTTTTACACTTGTTGCAAGATATCTCTTTTACAACTATATTTTCCTTGCTTCTAAGAGTCCTATCTATTTAGCTTGGATTTACGTATGTTAATGCCTAAAAGATATCTCCTTGGTGGTGAAGATGTGTATCCTTGTTTCTAACTTCCTTAAGACATCAACATACCTTTATGTTGACATGTTAAAGGGAGCATACATATTACCCTCTTTGTACTATATTTTTATTTTACATGTCTTGTATAGGGTGTTCATCCTAAAAAATAGACCGACAAGTCTTATACAAGATTCTTCATTCTTGAAACCAAACATAACCTTTTTATATGTCTTATATAGGGTGCTTGTTCTAAAAACCAAAACAACAAGTCTTATATGATATGCTTCATGCCCAAAACTAGACATACTTTATTTTTATTACATGTCTTACATAGGGTATTGTATGCTCTAAAACATACCTACAAGTCATACGATTCTTAACTCTTGAAACTAGACAACAACATATGTAGTAGGGTGAGTTGACTAGCATAACACAACTTGCTAAACCATTCAACTCTTCCTTTTTCAGAGAGTGGAGCTAGCATAGTACAACTTGCTAGACTATTTCGACATTCCTTGACATGAATCACACAACATAACATAACTTGTTGTCTCATGAGTATTCATGTCCTTGTGGGTCACCTAGCATAACACAACTTGCTAGCCAATGGATTCCACAGTCTCTCTTATTCTCCTTCTCATGGATCACCTAGCATAACACAACTTGTTAGCATGTGGTGTCCATGTGTTCTCTTTTCTCCTCCCCATGAGATTATACTTTTCTATTTGTGGATCATTATTTATCACTTGATGTATGCTCTTTCTCTTTTTATGTGACCACTTGGTTTCTTGTGATATCATTCCGAGAATGATATTAGTGGCTAATACATTTGATTATCAAGGTCTCTTCAACTAGCTGACTTGGATCATTTTTGTTGTTAGTACCAACCCCTTGTGTTGTGTGTCTTTTGTCTTTTTTGTCTTTGTCTTGTTTTTTTTGTTCTTGCATTTGATTGTGTGAGTTAAATTCCTAAGATTGGGAGCTTGGTTCCTCAAAATTAGTGATGCCTTATCTCCTTGTGATTGCAATCCTAGTTGCTCCTCTCTCTCATCTTTCTACTTTACCACGAGTATTTGCATAGGTTCAAACTCCTACTAAAGTGGGGGATAAATGTAGCATTGTAAATTGTAACCAGTATAATTTACACCTCATGTTTGTGCTCCTACTTTAGCATGTCCCATTTTCATTCCCTCTAGGACTATTTTGGTCCTTTTTACTCCAACCCTGATGTCACTTGTTGATACCACTAGATGGGCCCTATCCTAGAAGTTGTCCACTTCTATTTCTTGATTTGATGGTTCTGGTTTTGGAGGACTAGGGTGTGGAGTGCCTTGGTCCTGGACCGAGGCACCCCAAAACACCCTGGTCCCCCTTAAAGTAGACCCAATTTTAAATGGGGTAGGAACCCCCCTCCCTCATGGATTTTGGTCCCCAAGACTACACTTGACTGTTGGAGGTCAACCTAATCGATAATTTTCCTATGGAACCCTATATAAAGACATCCTATCAATTCATTTTAATCTAAGACCTAGAAGTAATTGGATTACATGGTCTCTCTTTTCAATCTACTTCAATTATTCATTGTTTTACCCTAATTTCACAATTACCATTCAATTTCAACTAAGAAAGAGGGTAACTAACAATAACTAGTGAATATAATCAAAATTTCAGCCCTTTCCATATTTGGATTGTGGCTAGATCTATTGTATTCACCCCTCTTTTAATGTAGTTGTCCCTAAGGTAAAATTGGTGGTTTTATTATCTAAATTGGTGAAACCATAGTTTTTCCACCATTACACATATTTAAGCCTCCAATAGATTCTGGTAGATAATTTTTCTTGATTATCAATATGGATAGCTCTTGTCCCTTGAGATGTAGGGCAAGGTATACTAGTGGAGGAAGAAGAATTGGTTTCTTGTAGTAAAATTATTTACAAGGAAGGAGGAAGATTGTTTGATGGAGGGGAATTCTTGGATGGACGATAATTCATCTTTTTGCAAAATACTCTTTAAGAGTTTGAACCTTAAGGAAAAGTTCTTAGATGTTGATGAATTGGGATATCATATACCTTCTCTAGTGCATTGTGAGGGAGCATATATAGGTACCTTTATTCCTTGTTCACTATAACATTGTTTTAAAATAATATCATGGCCAATCTCATAAGATTTTTTTAATTCTGAAGGATAAGGGATTTGATTGTAAATTTCTTCAAATTTTGTTGTGTAAGGGCATCTTGAAGGACTAAAAGGATGAATAGATGAGGAAGGAATATTATTTATTGGAGGATTCTCCTTTCTATCATTACTACTCATATCCACTTTGTTAGGTTGGGAAGGAATATCCTTATCATCTAAGACTTCATCTTTTCTTAATATTATATTAGGAGATAGGTCATGAATAAAATGCATAACATCATATTGCCCACAAATATGTTGATAATCAAGATAAGCTCTAGGAGAATAAGGAGGATCTAAAGGTATTGATATACCAACATGTTTACCTTGCCCCCCTTACTCTAAAGTATCTTGATAAGAGGATGGTTCAATGTTTCTCTTTAATATTGTCTCTCTATTAGAGAGATTATTGATAGGAGTATTGATCCTTTCATCATTAACATAAGATACCTTAGAAGAGGTACAAGTGCTAGTCTTTTCAATGTCATCTATAGGGTTGTCAAGGGTATTATCCACATATTCCATGAATTTCCTTCAAAATGTTATCATATAAGAACATAAAACAAGGATAATGGTGTATAATTAGGAAGTATTGTTGAAACCCTTATTATGCAATATGTGAAAGTAATATGAAAGAATGCAAGCAACATGAAATGGTAGAAGCTATTATCCAACACATGATTCTAATAACAATAGATAACAAGTAATGTAATCACTGATGAGCTGAAACAATAGCTCTTTTTTGTTCATATTTGTTATGTTTTTCATGGTTTAAGTTGCATGATTGGACAATGCTAAGGGTATAGGATGTGTCTATTAGATAATCATCCTAGAGGTTTTTATCTTGTGCATTTTGGACATTAACTGAATCTTATATTGTTTTGGCCAATATATTCCTACAGTTATGTGAATTACTATGATAATTTTATATGTGGATGAATGAATGTTATGGTTAATAGAAAATGGATATGTATGTGTTTGTGTATGCTAACTCATAATGCAAGAATTATTAAGTAGCAACAGATGAGTTTAAACCATGCCAAAAAGGAGGATCGTGTCATTTAAGAGGTTAAGGGTTAAGTCAAGGCGGTTAAAAATATTGAATACAATGAGGAAAGTCAACAATCGAATGGCTAAAGAATAGCAGAGCAGTTCAAGAACTCATTTATGACTATTCTCAATGAGAAGCAATCTAGTGGGAACCATTGTTCTATATTCTTGGTCATATAATGATGAACATCCCACAATCTTTGTGGTTGACTCTTCCCTCTTTCTTTGTTGTAATAAAAACCTCTGCATATTTTCTTGGGCGTGGTCTAGGTAGTTAGTAATTTGTTGTAAGATTTCACATAAATAAAGTTTTGAACCTCCTCACGGGGGTAGAGGGAATTTTTGGGAGTTAGACAATATTTTCTCTATTTCCATAGAATGTAACAACTTTTGAGATGATGAATAAAGTGATGGTGTTTTGAACATATAAGGCTATTTGAGTTTTGGACATGCTCATTCAAGGGGGCCCACTTGGTGAGTAATCCTATATATTTGTTAAGTTAATTTCTCTTTTGTTGTAGTTATTGTTCTAGAAGTTGACTATTCCTGCAACCACTAGAACCAAAACTTGTGACTGTTCCTACAGCCAAGACAAATAGAGTAGTTCTTGTTTGTTATCTTTGAACATTGATGATAATTAGTTGCCTAAATTTCTTTCTAGCATATGGATTTCCTGTAGCACTTGAGTCATTACATTTGTGCATGTTTATTTTCAGTAATTTTATTTGTTGCAGTAGGATAGAATGGCTTTTACTGGAACTTAGTGCACAAACTGTGTTGGCTCATTCCAAGTAATATGTCCCTAGGTTGACAAGTAAATAGAGCCTCAGCCATATGAATGATAGCTATTCAAGATGGATGTCCAATCCATGAGTTAAGGTTTTAATCCTAGTTATTATTCTAATTGGGAGGTCTGACAACCGCACAATAAAATAGAAAACCAATTAGATTTTATGAATAATCAGATTTGAAAAATACCAAATTAGAAATATGCAAAATGTAAGAAGCATGAAGTTCACCAAATTGTAATGGATGGTTAACTAGACCTCACAATGTATATAATGTAATGATATATCTCAGAAATGATTGTAACTATGAATGAAATGCATCTAAGTTAGATTCAAAATTCAAAATTAGAAATAATCATGAGGTACGTCAAGTTCACCAAAATATAATGGATAAAAAATTAG
Organism: Cryptomeria japonica; assembly: GCF_030272615.1. Lineage (NCBI taxonomy): Eukaryota > Viridiplantae > Streptophyta > Pinopsida > Cupressales > Cupressaceae > Cryptomeria > Cryptomeria japonica. The sequence goes on from NC_081413.1 coordinate 564,794,942, forward strand.
GGTTTCACAAGTTAAACCTTGTAAACTAGGAAATGACCTAACTCTCCAAACAAAACATAAAAGAAAAGGAGAACTCAATTCATCCAATGGAAGAGAATTGAATGCAAATCAATTTATTTTTCCTATGTCTAATTGAAATTGATTTTCATGTATTTGAATGCTAGATCTAGGGTTAATGATGAAGAATTAATATGAAATAATAGAAAAATCAAGATGCAAATACAAAATGCAAACATGGGGCTAAATCTGAGTAGAAGAAATAGAAGAACACCTATGACAACAAGTTTGGCCTAAAAGTGTAGGACTGTGTGGGAATTTTTGTCTCATTCCTTGATGTTAGATGTGAATAGACTAGAATATTTTAGAATCAATATGTCACAAAAAATCTATTCCCAAAAGCTTGTTGGAAATTCCTAGGACTGTGGCAATTTTTTTCGTTTTTGTCTGCAAAAGTCAGACTTGATCGTCATCATCTCCTCTATCGAAATCTTCATCAATGGCTCTTAAATATATTGACTACACATAGAAATAAGGGAAATAATGTTTTTGATAGGGGTTTGCCTAAAGCCAAACCCTGGGTTTTGAATTAACCCTAATTGAATTGAAATTGTCATGGAAATGTTGAAGTAAATGTTAAATGATATACCTCAAATTTGTTACAATTGATATGGATGATGATGCAATTCTCTTTAGATGTGATCACAAGCATTGATGCAAAACATGACTTGACATAACATGAACATGAATGACCTAATCAAACCAACAGGCTTGCATAAATATTGATGTAGATTTGATGCTCTATGATGCTTGAAGGATATGATGGGATGAAATCCTATCTTGAATACTTAAGAATTATTGATGGATAGATAGATGTATTAGAGTGTTAGATGAAAATGGATAGGAAGAATGCTCTTATATAGGGTTCCCAAGGTAATTTATTGATTAGGTTGACCTCTAATGGTCAAATTGAGACACAAAGAACTAAAATGATCGAGGAGGGGAAGTGCACCGACCCATTTAAATTAAATCCTAGGACAAACTAAGCACAATGGTCCTAGGACCAAGACATTTTGGGTGCCATGGTCCACTAAAAATTGGACAAACCAACTGGAGATCAGGGTGTAGAACCCAAGGCACAGGTTTAATTCTCCATGCAAATAGATGACATCAGATCCAAGGCGAAAAAACTGAAAATGGACTTGGGAGAGAGCTTAAGAAAGGACACACTAAAGTAGGCACACAAATGGTGGTGTAAATTGTGTAGGGTTGCAATTTTGAATGCTACACTAGGTATTGCCTTAGATTTATTAGAGATTTTTGTACTGTTTTCAAGGCAATAAAAATATTATTTTTGTAAGGAGACAAACACTCAGTATTTATCATTTAATCTTCTATTCGTATGGGATTAAGCATTCTCATTCAAGAGGAATACACTCTTATCCTTTTTGTTTTTCTTTTAAAGATAAGAATTTGTGGTACCTGTACTATCATAAATTTGTGACCCTTGCAATTTTTTACCACATTAGGGTCTTCACATTGGCAATTTGAATCCCCAAGCATGATTAGAGACCCGAGACTTGCTCAACCCCCAGAAAATGCCTTGTTCTACCCTCCGCACTGCCTTAAAAAGGTGAATGATGGAGAGATCAAGAGGAAAGCTTTTCTTCCCTTTGAGGAGAGATGAAAGTTTCGCTATGGATTTTCCTTCAAACACTTTATCCATATTACATTTAAAAGAGGGGGAAATTCACTAGATCCAATCTCTTAGAGAAGAGATTGAATACTAAATGAATTGATAATGGGATAGAAATGACAAGCTAACCCCTTCTTTTAGAATGGAAAATGATTGAATTATGTGTTGTAGAACTAAGTGTAAATGTAGCAAAGAACTGATTATAACTCGAGATAGAAGCATGAGATGAAGTTGCACACCTGGATATGGATATAATATGTCGAGACAAAGCTGCCCTGCGAATTTGAGGAAAAGTTGTTGGGATTGTGCTAAAAGTGTCCATGGTCCTTTGAAAAATCTACAAAATGAAAAGGGTTTTTCCACCTCTACAAATGGAGTCTGAATCTGCAAACACAAATATGCACCTACAACCTACACACAGAAAATAGAGGAAAAAGGGTTGGGATTGGGGGTTTGCCTCCAAGTCAAACCCCAATTTTGGAATTAACCAAATGATGAAAGAAAGTACTTGCAAGTAAATGTAAATGAAAGACTGAAATGTAAGTCACCTCAAGGGAGGTTGTGATAGTTTTGATACTTAAAGATAAGTACAGATGCCAAGCTAATAAGATGAGAGGGGGGGTGATGTTAGCATTTAGGCATTATAACATACAATGGAAGATTGTTGGCATTTCAATAAGGATATTGAGAAAGTTGTTGATGATTATGGATATAACTGATTAAGGATGTTTACTGTCTTAATATTATTATTTTGTCATTGATGTCAAGAAATTGATTTTCTAATTCAGTATGATGTTTCCATATCTTAAGAAGTATGATTTGAAGAGTATAAAGATATCAGTAAAAGACATAGAAAGATTATGATGAATAAGAGGATGAATAAGGTATTCAATGGGCAACTATTACCGAGTTAGACAATGATGAGATCATGATGTTTAGATTGTTTTGACATCATACATATGTTGTAAATTGTAAGGTTAATACTATACTATATTACCGAGCAAAGAACCTAGTCGATAAACCCTAAGGAACCTAGTTGGTAAACCCTAAGGTTATCACTATCGGTTAATGAAGGTGGAACAGCTACCGAGTGAAGTTTAGTATTTACTGAGTTGTAACCGAGCTGTAACAAAATGCATTAAATGTTTACATGCATTATTTAATGAAGGAAGCTGATGAGATGGAACTAATTAAATGATTGGTATGTCATAAATATAGTTTGTTAAGAATCTATGACAATGGAAGATCGGTAGGAAGATCTACAGTTCAAATTGAACCACAATACCCTAGCACAAGTTCCAAGAAATATATACAAGTTCCAAGGTGAGGTAAAACATTTTTCAGATCGAAAGATGCATTGAACCTGGTCAAGCATGAAGATCTGATGGCTATGATTGATCATGGGAAATGTGATCAAGGAGATTAAGCGGTTAGCTAATTGTTTATAAATAGGGAACTATTGATAAACAATGCATGCGGGCAAGTGTATGCACAGGGATGCTACATAGTGATTACCGAGCACAAAAGCTTGAAGACCTGTTTGAATAACAGAGTATAGAAGCCCAGCAGATGGACAAGATTAGTTCTATGTCTAGATTGTATTGAGAAAATAAGAATATGCTTTAGCATTTTAGATGTGAAGTTGCAGATAGATTTTTATTACTGTTATTTTGTGAAAGTGACAGAAAAACTCTTAACCGAGTGGACTTAACAGTCTTATTTGTAAAACCCTCTAGCAAGGTGACATTCTGATTGAGGGTTTGAAATCCTTTAACAAGGTCACTTCTAACAAGGTGAAGATCCTAACAGATCTGAGGGAAATCCCTTAACCGGGTCACATCTAGCAATGTGTTTGTAATCTTTAACAGGACTTGCTTTTAATCAAGCATACTCTAGAAGAGTATATTTCTTAGTGGGTCTGAAATCCCATAGTGGTTTTTCCCTATTTGGGTTTCCACGTTAAATCTAGTGTTATGAGGTTTATGATGTTTAACAGTTTTAGCTATATTACTGAAGTATATGTTACCAAGGTTGAATCTGATGTTTTTATGGAAGATTAAGTATGTATGATTCACCCCCCCGCCCTCTCATCTTGTTGGCTATTGGATCTATACTGATATTAAGTATCAGAACTATCAATTGGTATCAGAGCTTTGGACTCCAAAAGAAAAGTTTAAAGGCACTTGAGTTAAAGATCCAAAGATGTATAAGAGGGATGCACCGAAGCTGAACAAGTCAAGTTCCTCTACATGGCAAAAAAGGATGAAGTTGCACCTATCAGGAATTGGAGAATATGTTGTATATTATCTGGAGAACGATTTTGTTACACTGAGCACCTATCCATTGACAATGGAAGAGATAAAGGCAAAGCAATAACATATCCAAGCAATGATTGAAATAACTTTTGCATTGACCGACTCAGAGTTTAATGACCTAGAAGGCTGCAATGATGCAAAGGCAATGTGGGATAAGCTCATATCTGTGTATGGAGGAGATGAACATGTTTAAAGAGCAAAAGTAGATAGTCTAAGAGGACAACTTGAATCTATGAGGATGAATGAAGGTGAGAACATAAATCAGTACAGTACAAGACTAAAGGAGATTGTCAATCAAATCAAAGGAGAAGGTGGAACTATTGAAGAAAAGGATATAACAAGTTGTTAAGAAACCTTCTACCAGCTTATGCAATCCAAGTCTCTGCAATCAATGAATTGAGGTTTGTACCAAATATGCCAGTTTCTTTAGATGCTACTATTGGTAAGCTCCATGCATTTGAGTTAAGTAACTTTGATAATAGTGGATCTTTGATAAATAAAGTTGAATCTGCATTTAGTTCTTTTCATCTTGATGAATCTAATGATTACAATGAAAGAGAGTATAAGTACTCTGAAGGAGATCACAGTGGAGAAAGTGAAAGATTTCGTAAGAACATGGAAGAGGTACACAAACTGTATGAGGAAATCAGAAAGCAGGAAGACTTTGAAGCACTATTAGCCAAAAGGTTACCGAGAGGCAAAGGTAAGTATAAAGGAAAACTACCTTTGAAATGTTTCAATTGTGATAAGATAGGACATATGGCTTCTAACTGTCCTGACAAAGATTCTATTGAGAAGAGAGATTACCGAGATGACAGATAGAAAGATAATTATTACAAAGGACACCGAGACTTCAGAAGAAGAGATAGAAAGACATGCTTAATAGCCGATGAGGAATCCAACGATGATAAATCAGATGAAACTGATACCGAGGAAGTAGTTTATGTGGCTATCAAAGATGGATCAGATGAAGAAAAGTATGAAGAAAAAGCCCTAATATCTCACATAAACACTAATGATTCTTGGATCATAGATAGTGGATGCTCACATCATATGATGGGAGATAAACACAAGTTTGTTATATTAGAAGATTATGATGGAGGATATGTAAGATTTGGTAATGATGCACCATGTCCAGTGAAAGGTAAAGGATCTATAACACTTCTTGACAATGCAAGATGCAATGATGTTTATTGGGTTGAAGGTTTGAAATATAATTTGTTGAGTGTAGCACAGCTAAACAACACAGGTTACCGAATAGAATTTCAGAAATGAATTGTCAAAGTTCATGACAAGAATGGAAAGTTAGCTGCTACCGGGACACAAACAAAAGGTAACACATTTCGCCTTGACTCAAATCATAGCAAGTGTTTGTATGCAAAGATAGATGATACCTGGTTATGGCATAAAAGGTTTTGTCATGTAAATTTTGATAATCTGATCAAAATAAGTAAGAAGCACCAAGTAAGAGGTCTATCGAGTCTTGAAAAACCTGAGAATGCTATGTGCCAAGGATGCCAAATGGGTAAGATGACAAGATCAAGCTTTACAAGTAAGTCTTACACTTCTAAGGGAATTTTAGATCTTGTGCACACTGATCTTTGTGGTCCTATGAAAGTTCAAAGTTATTATGGTGATAAATATTTCATATTATTTGTGGATGACTATTCAAGGATGATGTCGGTAATGTTCTTAAAAGATAAATCAGAAGCTTTTCAAATGTTTAAATGGTACAAGGCAAGAGTTGAAAATGAAACAGGAAGACAACTAAAATGTCTTAGATCAGATAGAGGAGGAGAGTTCACATCAAATGAATTCAACTTATTCTGCAATGATCATGGTATTAAAAGACAAGTCTCTGCACCGAGAACTCCATAGCAAAATGGAATAGCTGAGAGAAGAAATAGATCTATTGTGGATTGTGCTAGAATACTGATGATTGAAAAGAAAGTGCCACAAACATTTTGGAGAGAAGCAATAAGCACAGCAGTTTACACCCTGAACCGAGTACAATTGAATAAAGGTACTTTGAAGACACCATATGAAATCTAGTATGATAAGAAACCTAATGTAAGTTATTTTAAAATCTTTGGAAGTAGATGCTATGTTCACAAAGATGATAGAAATGGCAAGTTTGATCAGAAGAGTGAAGAAGGAACAGTTCTAGGTTATTCTTCTAGAAGCAAAGCATTTAAATGTCTGATCAAATCATCTAACAAAATAGTAAAAAATGCAAATGTGAAAATTGATGAATTTGCAGAAAGAAATGATGAAGGAAATTCCAAGGAACCAGAAGACTATGATGAATTTGTCTATATTCAACCGACAAGTCTTACCGAGAAGACTGTTGAAGAAAATGAAGAGAATATCCAGTTACCGAGTAATGAAGAAGATCATATAGAGCCTACCGAGTCTGTATTAGCCAAGTATGTTAGAAGACATCATGTACCAAGTTAGATTATAGGAGATAAGGATGATCTAGTGATGACAAGGAACAAACTGAGACAGAACACATGTTTGATATCTGAATTTGAACCGAGAATAGTGAAAGAGACATTTAACAGTGAAGATTGGATAAATGCTATGACATAAGAGATTGATCAAATCAAGAAGAATGACACATGAACACTAATCCCAAGACCGAAGGACAAAAATGTAATCGGTACAAAGTGGATTTTCATAAACAAGCTAAATGAAAAAGGAGAGGTCATTGGAAACAAAGCAAGACTAGTTTGCAAAGGTTATGCTCCAGAAGAAGGAATTGATTATGGTGAAACTTTTTCACCTGTTCCTAGACTTGAACAAATAAGAACATTGTTGGCATATGCTACTTTCAAAAACTTCAAGGTATATCAAATGGATGTCAAATCTGCATTTCTGAATGGAATATTAGAAGAAGTTTTTATTGAACAACTTGAAGGATTTATTGAAGACAAAAATAAAGATCAGGTATGTAAATTGAACAAAGCTTTATATGGTTTGAAACAAGCACCTAGAGCATGGTATGAAAGATTGCACTCTTATTTGATTAAGATTGGTTTTATAAGGACAAGTGATAACAACAATTTGTACATGAAGAATGATGAAAATGGAATACTGATCTCAGCCATATTTGTTGATGATATTATATTTTGTGGAAATGACTCTTTATGTAAGAACTTTGGAAATGAAATGAGCAAAGAATTTGAGATGTCATTAATCGGTGAGATAAAGTATTTTATAGGTTTACAGATACTGCAAATGAAAAATGAGATTTTCATTACTCAATCCAAGTACATAAAGGAAATCTTGAAGAAATTTGGAAGGGAGGATTCAAAACCAGTAAGTATTCCTATGACTACCAACTGTAAATTATCAAAGAATGATGAATCTGCATCTATTGATGAGACACTTTACTGATCCATGATTGGAAAGCTACAATATGTTGTTCACAGCAGACCAGACATAGCACATGCAGTAGGTATAGTTGCAAGATTCTCTGCAGATCCTAAGGAAACACACATGACAGCAACCAAAAGAATTTTTAGATACTTGAAAGGCACTGAAGATTATGGCTTAGTATATCAAAAAGGAAATGATTTTGATTTAAAAGTTTATACTGATGTTGATTGGGCAGGAAACATTGATGACAGAAGAAGCACAAGTGGAGGAGCTTTCTTTTTAGGAGAAAGACTAGTGAGTTGGCTTAGCAAGAAACAAGGATGTGTTTCACAGTCAACAACAGAAGTTGAATATGTTGCTGCAGCATTGAATTGTACCAACATTGCATGGATCAAACAATTATTGGAAGTTATAAATGAAAAAGTTATCGAGCCAGTTACTATATTCTGTGACAATACTAGTGCCATTAACATTTCAAAGAATCTTGTTATGCACTCTAAGACAAAGCACATCTCTATCAAATATCATTATCTTAGAGAAGAAGCTCAAGAGAAGAAAGTGGTGTTGGAGTATGTTAGCACAAAGGAACAAATAGCAGATATCTTCACCAAACCACTACCAAGGGACACTTTTGAATATCTCAGAAGTAAGTTAGGGGTCCTACCCCTATCTTCTACTCACTGACCGAGTTCTGTGAAAGCATCAATCCGATGACTCTATCGAATATCTTTTAGGAGTTGATGCTGATTTACACACTTTAGGAGGTTTTCTAAAGGTGTATAGGAAATATTACAGGAAACAATACAGGATACCATACAGGGAACGAGAATTGAAGACAAAATGCTCTGACCGAGATTGAATTGACACATTACAGCAGGAATTCACTTCATACAGGAAGAAATTATGTTTTAGTTCTTTACTTTTTGGCATTGTTTTCAAAGGGGGAGAAAATTGAGAAAGGGGAGAAGACTAAAGATTGGAAAGAAGACTGAAAAAAAGAGGAGAAGTCTAATGTATGGGGGAGAAGTCTGATGACAGTAAGAGAGCATTTCAGCATTTTAGAATCACAGCAATCCAAATCTTTTAAGGTCAAATCAATTGGTTTTGCCATCAATGCCAAAGGGGGAGATTGTTAGCATTTAGGCATTATAACAGACAATGGAAGATTGTTGGCATTTCAATAAGGATATTGAGAAGGTTGTTGATGATTATGGATATAACTGATTAAGGATGTTTACTGTCTTAATATTATTATTTTGTCATTGATGTCAAGAAATTGATTTTCTAATTCAGTATGATGTTGCCATATCTTGAGAAGTATGATTTGAAGAGTATAAAGATGTCGGTAAAAGACACAGAAAGATTATGATGAATAAGAGGATGAATAAGGTATTCAATGGGCAATTATTACCGAGTCAAACAATGATGAGATCATGATGTTTAGATTGTTTTGACATCATACATATGTTGTAAATTGTAAGGTTAATACTATACTATGTTACCAAGCAAAGAACCTAGTCAGTAAACCCTAAGGTTATCGCTATCGGTTAATGAAGGCGGAATGTCTACCGAGTGAAGTTTAGTATTTACCAAGTTGCAACCGAGTAGTAACAAAATGCATTGAATGAATAAAAGAATTATTTAATGAAGGAAGTTGATGAGTTGGCTATGATTAAATGATTGGTATGCCATGAATGAAGTTTGTTAAAGAATCTATGGCAAAGGAAAATCGGCAGGAAGATCTACAGCTCAGATTGAACTGCAATACCCTAGCACAAGTTCCAAGAAATGTATGCAAGTTCCAAGGTGGGGTAAAACATTTTCAGATCGAAGGATACATTGAACCTGGTCAAAGTTTGAAGATCCAATGGCTATGATTGATCATGGGAAATGTGATCAAGGAGATTAAGCGGTTGGCGAATTGTTTATAAATAAGGAATTATTGATAAACAATGCATGCGGGCAAGTGTATGCACAGGGATGCTACATGGTGATTACCGAGCACAGAAGCTTGAAGACTTGTTTGAATAACAGAGTATAGAGCCCAGCAGATGGACAAAATTAGTCCTATTGTATTGAGAAAATAAGAATCTGCTTTAGCATTTTAGATGTGAAGTTGCAGATAGATTTTTATTACTGTTATTTTGTGAAGTGACAGAAAATCTCTTAACCGAGTGGACTTAACAGTGTTGTTTGTAAAACCCTCTAGCAAGGTGACATTTTGATTGAGTGTTTGAAATCCTTTAACAAGGTCACTTCTAACAAGGTGAAGATCCTAACAGATCTGAGGGAAATCCCTTAACAGGGTCACATCTAGCAATGTGTTTGTAATCTTTAACAAGATTTGCTTTTAACCGAGCATACTCTAGAAGAGTATATTTCTTAGTGGATCTGAAATCCCACAGTGGTTTTCCCTATTTGGGTTTCCATGTTAAACTTGGTGTTATGAGTGTTATGATGTTTATATGCTTTTGAGTTTGCATGTTTAGCAGTTTCTGTTATATTACTGAAGTATCTGTTACCGAGGTTGAATCTGTTGTTTTTATGGAATATTAAGTTTGTATAATTCACCTCCCCTCTCATTGTATTAGCTTGGCATATGTACTTAACATTAAGTATCAGAACTATCAACTAGGGGGTATGACTAACAATCTGTTAACATAGTACACTCCTTGACTACTATCAATCTTGAGTGGATAAGCTTATCTTATGTAGCCATAGGATTTATACTTCGCTGATCACCTCGAATAGAGAGGACTAGTCTATGTGCTAGAGGAATTAAATCCTCTACCTATTCCCTTGTAGGCTCTGAACTCTATTAGTTGTCACAAAAGTTAGCGTGTGTACTTGGCTTAGCACTATAACTGAAGAGATGTTCCTATTTCAGAACAAGTAGATCATAATCAAGATAGGTCTAGGAGTATATGCATAAGGTTTTATTGGTCTAAGATTAAATTTGACTTGGATCCCACAAGATGGCCTCTACTCAATAGATAAACAATCAACTATAAGGTGGTCTACCCTTTCACTTTATCAACTCATCATTCAAAAACACAATGCATGTTAAATACAAATTATACGGCTTTCTTAACTCTTTCATAATCGTTGTAAATTTGGTTTCTAGATTTGACAGCCTAAACAATTTTTTTCCATCCTACTTGGCCTCATTTGGCCTCATAATCTTCTAATCTTCTAATGCATATTTGGCCTCATTTCAAGCCTACTAAAGTGGAAAGGTTGACAAGTTAGGAAAAACCTCAAACCTTGAAGTTATTCCCCCTAGATCCTACCCCTATGAACTTGAGGTCACATTGGCCTCCTTCACCCAAGGACCGCCTACGTTCCCACTTCCAAACAGGTCAAAGTCACACATATATCTCCTTACAAGGTCTCTCAAGGACCCCTCCACTCTAGTTCCCAAAACAAGTTTTGGTTAACATTTCCTCTCAATCAAAATCACTTAACATTAGATAGGACAACATAGCTAAACTACCATTTAGTAACTTGTACTACAACACTTATAAGGATAAAACAGTCTCTAATAAACTCCACCCATTTAATTATCATAAGACAACTTGAACTTCACAAAGTTTGTTTCATCAATCTTGGGGCTAACCTTATTACCCAGCCTGAAATCACCTTAGTTTACACAAACCCACAAGAAAATACCACCACTCAAAATTCACCCAATAGATTTAACGTGGAGGTTCCTCTACCGAAGGGGTATATATATATATATATATATATATATATATATATATATATATATATATATATATATATATATATATATCTTATAGTCTTATAACATCCTTTAACCCATTATACAAATATCATTCTAAAATTACATAACATATACTATTATTGCACTAACCAAGGAGGATAAAATGCCATTAAGGAACTTAATTCACCTATTGCCATTATAATAAAATTTCGCAAAAGGATCATCTTCTCAACATAGGGGTGAGCCTTATCACTCAATGAGTAATTATCTTGGTTCACAACCTAATTCCACGATGAAATGGTTTGCGTAACTCAACTTAACAAGCACCTTTTAATTATTATAGACTTATACCATGGTAACAGTTGTATCATTGCACTCTTTTGACTTAACTTATGACCATCAGACATTTATGAGTGTTTTCTTGACCCAATATCACCAGAAATATTAGTTTTAGTTCTCTAAATATATTTAACATTCATACATGCCACTTATGACTAATCATGATATTAATAGGCAACAATACAACATTAGATGCCACACAACATGATTATATATGGTTTGTCTCTTAACTTAATCTCATTGAGTTAGATGATAGTTTCCTTCTATTTAATCATGCAACAATTTGGTATAACTATAATACCCTTTGTTTAGTTCTCTTGGTAGTTCAAACATTAGGATTCTTATGCTTAGAAGGTCTGTGATTATCAAGTAGTCATACAAAGCCTTTACCATGACATCGATGGATTGCCAAAAATATCAAGTTGCAACATTTAAAAGATGTTTAGAGGAGTATGGTTACAATGCCACTAACAACTAAAATCTTATAGTAAGGTTTCAAGTTGTCCAATATGAGTTATCAAGTATAGTGTTAACCTACACTTTTTGTCATATTGATATCATACCATAGTCACAACATTTGCAAAATCTATGCTATATCAAATCCATGAATAGCAAGTGTCTCTTTACCCATACTCTATTTAGCATAATAAGAAATTCCTTAATTGTTGATGCCTATGCCAATATTTTAAATTATACTTGCAAGATATGAAAGCTCAAACACAATGATTTGTATAGTGGATAATATGATTACTTCCATGACAATAGTGTGACCCATAAATTCATTTACTTAAAAAGTTTTATTAGATGTAGATAGCCAAATATAAACAAAGCCTAGATGAAATAGATGTTGATTGTTTATATATGAGTGCTAATTCAGTAAGGTTGGAGGTAGATATATATATATATAAAGTTTGGATGACACCTACCTAGTAAAATTTATAAACTAAGATCACCATTGTAACCAAGTAATGACTATACATTTTCTCTTAATGGAGGTTTCTTGAGTTACATATTTAAATTCGGTCTTATAATTAAAAAAAATTTATAAATGAATCAGATTTTAAGAGACCTAATTCTGTCCAAATATTGATTCACAAAATAACCAATTTATATATAGAGAATTAAATGGCAATTGCCAACCATGCTATGTTAGTGTTTGGACATCTTAATATTTAATTAAGAAACCATTATTTCACTCTCTAAAAAGGCTTCGAATGTACCATAACTCTGTGTAACATTCAGGTTAGTGCTATGCATTACATATCTAATTTGTGTAGGTTACTATTGGAAGGTTAAGTAAAGGTAAATAAATTATACCCATTAAAAGATAAAGAGGAACATTGATAATCTTCAAGCCATGAAAACCTTAAACCATACACACTAAGCAACATATTAAGCCTAGAGAATGTTAGTCAATTCTGAATGTTTAACATTTATTAAGCTAGAAGTGTATTCTTAATGTTACCACACACCTTAAACAACATATTAAGCCTAGAAAATGACAGTCAATTCTGAATGTTTAATACTTTTAAACCTAAAAACGTAAGCTTAATAGGTGTGATTTAAACAGTTAATGAAATTAACTTCACCATAAAAGAACCCTTTCTCTTGCTCACTTTTAATATCTCATTCATGGGTCTTGGATTTCTCCTCTTTCTGGCATTCTTGTAATGTTTTCTCCATAAATCCCCCTCCCTGGGTCACAAAAATCTCTCTCCACACCACTTGTCTGCTCTCTTCTCTTTCAAACATGATTTTGTGCCTTCAGACTACCCTGAAATCGCCTCAACCAAATCACCTTGTCTACAAGCCCTCCTTTCTCGCACGCACTCTCCCTCTACTATTTTTTTTCCTCTTCTTAATATATCCTATCTAGGGGAAAGGACCCAGTAGTCGTGCACCCTAACTTCACGCTTCTCAAAATCTTACTTGGAAATTTCGAATCACTCCGATTTTTTTACAGCAGCTTACTTGGCAAGTCCCCTGCTTATAACTAAGGTTTCAGGGCCACATCATCAAATATGATGCCACATCAGCATGCTTTTTGCCAAGGTGTCCAAAACAGCCCCAAAAAAAAGTGAGACCAATAGGCGTGCATTAGAGACCCCAATAGTTGTGCAGCCGATGTGGCATCACTTGATTGGTTACTTTTTACAATATTAGTACATTTCTTAACAACTATTGGTACATTTCAAACAACTGTTGGTACATTTCCTAACAAAAATTGATATTTTTTGTTTCAAACAATAGGTTTTATTTGTTCAATTTTTGGAACAAAAGGTATCAACAACCCTCACAACAATTGGAACATGCTCAACTACTGGGTCCTTTCCCCTAGTTGCCTCCTGGTCGCATCCATTTTCCCTCTTTATGTTCCTTAACTCACCAATTTCCTAAGCTCCCATTTCAACACACATAGGATGCCGATAAGATTGTGGAGTCTTCCTCTTTCTCCTATCAACCTGCAACTTCCCCCCTCCTCTTCCTTCCAACACAGTAAGAAATAATGGTGAATCGACTATGGAAGGGTCGTGGGATATGTCATCAATTCTCGACACCTTTGTTTTCTTCCGTTTTCTGACCAATACATCTTCTACGGACATGGACACCATGCTGCTTTAATTGTCCAGGTTGCTCTCTTAACTTGAACCCCTCTCTGCATAAATGAAGATTGTCCCTTGTAGGTCAAATCATGTCCTTTTTCTTTCTTTCGTGTTTTCAATCATACTTTTGATACATCTAATATGTGTTTTCTTGTAGGAGTGAAGATTCAGCAGTTGTGTATCTAACTTCACGCTTCTCAAAATCTTACATGGAAATTTCAAATCACTCTCAATTTTTTACATAAGCTTACTTGGCAAGTCCCCTGCTCATAACTTAGGTTTCATGGCCACATCAGCATGCTTTTTGCTAAGGTGTCCAAAACAATCCAAAAAAACGTAGTGACCAATAGTCGTGCAAAAGGGCCCCCAATACTTGTGGAGCTGATGTGGCATCACATGATCGGTTGCTTTTTACAATTAAAGGTACATTTCATTCAATTATGGGTAGTCATCATTAGCAATAACAACTTTAAAGTCACAACTATTGGAACAATATTGTCAAAAATTAGAAATTAAATCAACAAGTATGAGTATTAAATCAACAACTCATGGAACTTATTCTCCAAGACAAAGAGAACATAGAAAACTAGCCTCTTTGAAGAAAATAACAAAGGGAAATGTCATTGGAAGTTATAACTAAATTCTTTGCCATGTCTCCAAGTAAAAATCTAGGATTAGTGCAAATCTTTTTAGTTTTGAATCTCCTTAGGTATTACTTATGGATAGAGTAATCCTCTCTTATAGATCTTTAAGAGTGTTTTTTTATATAAATTTTTTTTATTTTGGCAATTGTATTTAAGTAAAATTACAATAAGGATGATATGATCTTAAATATAATTATATTTTTCTTTCATGTCAAGACTATAAGTTTGCAAGTGTATTGCAATTTATTTGTTGCAGATTAATATATTGAATCGATGTTTTGGAGTGTTTTTTTTTTCTTGAAAGAGTTTTTTTTACATATATTTGTGTTTCTTCTCTTCTATCTATTTCTTTTTTTTCATGTTCAAAATTAATTTACATGTCATTATGTTGCTGAAATTTACGTAAATATATGAACTTAACTATTGACAGTTTAAATTGAAACACAAATTTACTTTGAGCTTTGACATATTAAAGTGAGTTTGCATTAGAGATGGCTCAAGGAGAAAAAAAAATTGTGATCATAATGTTTTTCGACGAATCAAACCATTTATATAAATTTTCAATCTTAAGAGTTTAAATTTATGATTAAGTTTGAGAGATTTTTGTGAAGGAACTGCTTTGTTTAGATGGCATCTTTTGTACTTCATAAACTTCAATAAATAATATCTTTATTATAGCCATCTATAAAAGGATATTCTCAATGCAATTTATCCCCATGAAAGTTTGTCACTATTCTTCAAGTAGTGATTTGCTATATGGTGGTTAGCCCATGCAGAATTTTATCTAGCTTTAAACTCTCTATGGGAGGGGCGTATTTTTCAAATATTTAGTTGGCTTAGGCATATTATTTTATCTACAAATAAATATTAAATTTGAATATTGATGAGAACAATTATGGGATTTGTTGGGGGTTCAAATATTCCAGTGGAATAAAAACTTAAGTTGAATAAATGATGGTTAATGGAATCTTGATTAGTTGTGTAGGTAATTGGTAGAGTTATTGGTTATAATACAATTATAGAGAATGGATTTTTCATCAAATTCTTATAATGCGTCTTTTGGTCTACTTTTGGTCTGGCATCAAAGATTGTAGTTTGAACATGAATTTTTGTGTAACTTAGCGTTGGGTAAGTGCACCAAGATGGTGTGCAAAAAAAGGGGTATAAGTGGACACTTTTTTTTTTAAATCAGGTAAGTCAGAACCTGGAGGAGAAAGTTGAGAGTCATCCACTCATGATATGAAGATATTCAAAGAACAAAGATTGTATTACTCTGAATCTAGTTTTCAAACTACTGATTTTTTTCAAAATTGCATAAGATTAAGGGGGTCAAATCCTTCGTGTACGAAAAATAGACCCTGATTTTTTTCTGAAAAACATCACACAGTGTTTGACGTGCGCATCAAAAAAATCAGAGTTAGATTTAGTATTTTGACAAATCCTTTGGTAGAAAGATAATTAAGAGTGAGCACTAGAAGTTCTGTATTTTTTAATAATTTTTTGTTGAGTTTTTTTTTTTAATGATTTTTACAGTCGAGCACATCTTGAAAACCAGGTACTTAATCGTGTGCGAAGTATAACTTGCACCAAAACAATCGAAAATGCAATTTTTTTAAAAATTGTAAAGAATCAAGTGCACTACAATAATAAATAAACTTTTTAAATTTTGGATAAGTAGATCAAAAGTTATTAAAAAAATGGTACACATATGTCTCTGAGAACTATGGAGACACTAGTAAAAGAAATTCAATAATAATATGTTATTGTTGTTCAAATTTTTTTTTAAATTATATGGTTAGAAAACTCAGAAGATGGGTGAAAATATGGTGGCAATTTTAGAAATACCCACTTGATGAAGTGTAAACCTGATGATGACAAAGTCGAGAAACCAAGTTCATAAAACAAAACACATCAAAAAGGAGAGAAATGGAGGGAAATCAAACTTCCAAACCACAACTTTGTCATCCAAGCCTATTCACAAGCCTAAAAAGACAAGAGCGCATATGAGGTTTCTTTTGAATAAGAACTGCGTAAGAGGTTCCTTTTGAATAAGAACCGCATATGGGGTTTCTTTTTAATAAGCACCACGTATGCAGTTTTGCATGTGATACTTTTACATAAAGAAATGAATGTGTATGTTTAAAATGTGTGTGTGTGTATACATATATGTATATGTATAATATGTAAGTATTGTATGTGTATATATATACACACACATATGTATATAATATGTGTATGATGTATGTATACCTATATGTATGTTTATAATATATACATGTATAATATATATGTATATGTGTATGTACATGTACATGTACATATATATATATATATATAAAATCTTTTGATATCTTATTGTAATCTCTCTCTCTCTCTCTCTCTCTCTCTCCACATAACACCTAATGACATCATGTAAGGTCCCTTAGCACGCATATGACCCCTTAAGACCATATGATGTCCTAAGGGGTCATATGATGTTCTAACACATGTGTGGCCCCATTATGACCCTACATGACCCCCAATGATGCCATATGACCCCTTCAGACCATGTATGTTATCTTAAGGGGTCATATGGTGTTGTAACACATGCATGGCTCAATTAGGACCCCACGTGACCCCTAACGACATCATGTGACATATCATTCTCTCTCCCCATCTCTCTCCCTCCCTTTTTTATTCCTCTCTCCCTCCCTTCCTCCCCCATCTCTCTCTCTCTCTCTCTCTCTCTCTCTCTCTCTCTCTCTCTCTCTCTCTCTCTCTCTCTCTCTCTCTCTCTCTCTCTCTCTCTCTCTCTCTCTCTCTTCTTTACTACAAGTAACGCCTACGGGGTTTTGATAAGTTAAAAGTGCATATGGGGTACTAGGAATATGAATGTTGGTCTATTGAGCATTTTTAGGGACTAAAAGCGTGCACAAGGTTACTGAACATACCACGTACATAGTTCTTGGACATACTTTTAGTTTCCCAATAGCCTCAATGGCCTCAAAAGAATTTTTTGAGGTCGTTGAAAGCCCCACTACAACTATTACTGCGCTTCTGTGACAATTTTATATGTAGAAGTAAGTGAAATTTATGTTTTGCATGATTTTAAATGATTGAATTATTGTTCTTATTAGCTTGTTCAATGTTATTGTGATTGTTTAATAGTTTTGATTTAAAAAATAATGATAATGCTCAATTTTATGGTTATTTGATTGTTTAAGAACTTTTGTTTACATATATATGTAGTGTGATTATATTTAGGACAAACGATGGGAAAGAACAAGCGAGGAACGGTGGAACAACGAGAGGCTCAAAATGAGAGACAAAGGCAACGTATGAAGAAATTACGTGGCATAAGAACAATGGGACAAGAAGGTACATCATCCTCAACATCTCAATTCGATTTACCAAACGAACATAATGCAATTGAAGAAGAGATCACAATGAATAATCAAATAAACGATGAAGATGCACCAACAACATTTGATTTATTGTATGAATGTACCTAATGCACGCAATGATGAACATACACCGGCTCTATTTGATGCGATGAATGTACCTAATGCATGTAATGCATCGATGTTAACACCTTCTAGAATCATTTGTAGGAAACCAAAGTATCTAATTGACATCGATGAGAATATTTTGAAGCCAATACCCGATAAAATGAATGAAGGAATTTTTAGGAGAATGGTTAAAAGAATACGGAAAAACGATTTTGAAAACTTAAATCAAACTGCAAGATGCCAATTAATTGTTGAAATGATTAAAAATTTGAATTTTAGAGAGATAATGAAAATTCTAAGCCTAACATCATCTGAAAGTAATAGCGAAAGAACTATTGTGAGAAATCTATTTGATGCATATCAAGCTATTGGTTTAAAATCACGTACTAAAGATTCTAACGTTACTTGATGTGTTATTACATCAACCATAATGAGCAAGAAAATAAAAAAAGATCGTTTGATAAGCAAAACAAGTAAGTCATTAAACATAAGTAGAACAACATTACTTAAAGCATTAGATAGGCGAGAGAAAATAGAGGATCCTAACAATAATTATTTTTGGAGGTTCTCGGGTAGACTACCATGCAAAGACAAGGTTGTTGTTGATGCACTAAGAACATTAATTGAAAATTTTTCAAACGATAACACAAGGGTTTCGCCTAACCAAATAGATGTTGTTAGAAGGCGAATTGGATCTAAAAATCGTGAGCCACATGCCAAACACTATTTGGATATTGACTCAAACAAAATTTTATGAAAGATTCTTTCAAAAGTTTCCTCAAGTAAGAATTAGTCAAAGATTTTTTGAAATGGCAAAACCTTTTTATGTTAAGATTAATCATGTACGCACCACGTGTTTTTGTAGGATGCATATTGAATTTTCCATGCACTATGATATTTATCATCATATATGAGGTACTTTGCACACTAATGATGTTTTGCAGGAATGCAATATACAACCACCTCCTAAGTCACCAAGAGAATTTATTTCAAGTGTCTTATGTAAAAGAGATGATGGTCGGATTTATTATAAGATGATGTGTTTGAAAGGTTCTTGTGCTACATGTGGTGGTTTACAACATTTGCTAAGATGTCTACATTTGGATAGCACACATGAAATTGGTAAGAAACTAGTATCTTTTGGAAAGTACAAGACAGTGACATATGGGGTTAAAGATGGAAAATAATTGAAGAGATGTGAGTTAGTGAAAAATGAAATATGTGTAGCTGATTTTATGAGAACGTTTAAAGAGAAACTAGTTTATGAGTACATAATGCATACACATAGAGCTCGGTGGTTAGATGAGAAATTCAAGTTATGCAAGAACACATTTCCTCTTGTTACCATTGTCTCTATGGTTGATTTTTCTGAAAATTATACAATACAACCTCAAAATGAAGTGCAATCTATGTATTACCATTCTACACAAGTTACTATTTTTGTACACATAGCATTCATGCATGCAGATGATAGCACAGAGGAGGATAGAAATGTTGTAAGAGAGTGTCACTTCTACATAAGTGACAATCGCACACATTCGTCAAATTTTGTGCAAGGGTGTTGTAAAGTTTTCTATGATAATTCAAGGGAAAGGAACATATGATACAAGCAACACATAATATGGTCAGATAATTGCACCTCGCAATTCAAAAATGCAAGGATGTTCTATTGGTTGAGTAGGATGCATGTGACAAGCAGTGTACAACATTTTTGGAATTTCACTAAGGCTGGACATGGAAAGGGAGAGCACGATGGTGTAGGAGCATGCGTAAAAGAGCCCTAGCTAGAGAAGAATTGAAGTACGAAGGTGTTGTTGAGTTGATAGATGCATCAATAATTGTGCGATGTTGTAACTTGACAATGGGACTAGGTAATGCAGTTACGTCAATGGTTCATAGATATATTTGGTTGATCATTGGATCTGACATTGAAAACTATCAAGATTGTTGTACAGTTGTAGGATCTAGTGACATGCACTCATTTTGAAGTTCAAATGCAAGTTCACCGATAGTTTATACTAGACGGATTGTATGTTTTTTCTCTTCATGTATGTATTTTTTGTGGGAAGAATGTGAATCACAAGAGTGGGTTGACAATGGTCTTGTAGACCATTTCTTCCCATCGATACCTATAAAATTCCTAGAGCACTGTAGTTGAACCAGATGGAAGCATCATTTGATTTCGATCATGTATTCAACCTAGTGGAACTAGATGATTTTTTGGGTAAATTTTATTGCAAGAATTTTTTTTGGCTCATTTTGTTATATCAGACATTATTTTTGGTATTAATTATTATTCTATAATATGCAGGTCATGTGTATGCAGTTGTTGCAGAAGAGAACAATGAAGAAGGAACATATTACTTTTTGTGTTGTTGTATTGAGCCTAAGAGAAAATTGACAACCACAATCATTGATGGAGAGGGTATTGAGTATCCAATAGGGTCTGTTGTCATGACACACACATGGCTTAAGAGATACCTTATCAATAATTTTGATGTTTGGTTGTTCGAGGACTTTGAAACACACAGACATATTCTTCATTTCTCCAACCTTGTTGTTGCAACAAATATTCATTTGATTAAGTATCGTGGTAGACCTCATAACAAGATTTTATGGAAAGTTCATGAATCTGACCACGAGGCAATACTTGACACAATACGGGTTAGAGTCGATCCAGAAGGCTCACTTGATTGATTCTACGGTTTAGGGTAGAATGATTTTGAGAATTTTGTATATATCGTCAACGAATTGTTCTATATTCGTTTTTGTATATATAAATGCCCATTAACTGATTTGTACATATTTAGGGGCATAATTTTGTATATTTAAATGGCCATGAGTTGATTTGTACATATTTAGATGCCAAATTTTGTATAAAAGCCCATGAGATGATTTGCAAAACATTTTTTGAATATATGTGACTATTTTGTGAATATATGTGACTATGTTTTGAGTATCTTAAGGGTTTTGAGTTTCTGTGATGTGTTAAGCCGGGTTGGTTTTGACATTCAGATAAGCCACGTTTGGAAGTGGAAGTTTTGACTTTTCCTATGGTGGGTTTGTAGTCAGAGAGCTTGGGAATGCACATCAGCTGCTGATGCCATTTGCACGAATTTCTCCTATTGGGGATTTAGGGAGGAGAGAAAATATTAGGCATTTGGATTGTTTGAAGTAGGCCAGAAGAGAAAAAGGCCTCTTTTTGGCTTAGATGAGAGAAAACACCCTTTGGAGAAACAGAGTGAGAATGGAGGAGAGCTAGCAATTTGTTGCTTGCCTTCCTTCTCCCTCTTTCTCCATTTCACCCTCATATTAGAATAGTTTGTTAAGAATGGGCTTGTAGATGGCGCCATGATAGAAACAAGATTAGAAACAGCTAACAACCATTTTGGGATGACCAGGAAGATAACCAAGATAGGTTATGGATTGCGAGAAACAATCCGTCAAAGTTTGATAATTTTTTGCACTCAAGGCACTTGAGAGATCGCATTGGTAGGGTATGGCTCTCGATGTTTCATCGCATTGGGAGGCACAATAGGAGCACGCCTAGTGTAAACCTTCCCACTTGGATGCACTTGTGATGTTGGTTTGTGCCCACAACAAACAGAATCAAATCTAGCATATCTTGCAACTTTGCATTGCATGCCACTAACGATTGTTGCAGCAGGTGAAAAAATGATACCATTTGAAAATGGCCCCAAGTCATCAAAAATAAAGATAGGTCATTTTAGACGAGCCTCACATGACCCTATAGGTTCAAACAGATCAATCATATGCATCCTGGATTGCAAGAAACTATTCGTCAAAGTTTGACATTTTTTCGGACTCAATGCACTTGAGAGATTACATCAGTAGGGTATGGCTCTTGATGTTCTGACACATTGGGAGGCACAATAGGAGTTTTCCTATCGTAAAAATGCCCACCCGTATGCACTTGTGATGTTGGTTTGTGCCCATGACGAAAGAAATCAAATCTAGCCTATCTTGCAACTTTGCATTGCATGTCACTGACAGTTTTTGTACCAGGTGAAAAAATGCTACCATTTGAAAATGGCTCTGAGTCGTCAAAAACTGAGATAGTTCATTATAGACAAACTGATTGATCATATGCATCTTGGATTGCAAGAAACTGTCCGTCAAAGTTTGACAATTTTTTGGACTCAAGGCACTTGAGAGATCGTGTCGGTAAGGTATGGCTCTTGACATTTTGACACATTGGGAGGCATAGCAGGAGCATGACAAGCTTAAAACTGCCCACCCAGATGCATTTGTGATGTTGGTTTGTTCCCATGACAAACAAAATCAAATCTAGCCTATCTTGCAACTTTGTATTGCATGCCACTGACAGTTTTTGCAGTAGGTGAAAAAACGCTACCATTTGAAAATGGCTCTGAGTCATCAGAAATCGAGATAGGTCATTGTAGATGAGCCTCACGTGACCCTATAGGTTCAAACGGATCGATCATATGCATCCTATATTGCGAGAAACTATCTGTCAAAGTTTGACAATTTTTTGGACTCAGGGCACTTGAGAGATTGCGTTGGTAGGCTATGGCTCTCGATGTTTCGACACATTGGGAGGCATAGCAGGAGCATGCCTAGCGTAAACATACCCACTTGAATACACTTGGGATGTTGTTTTGTGCCCACGACGAATGGAATAAAATCTAGCCTATCTTGCAACTTTGCATTGCATGTCATTGACGATTTTTACAAGAAGTGAAAAAATGCTACCATTTGAAAATGGATCCGAGTCGTCAGAAACCAAGGTAGGTCATTGTAGACGAGCCTCACATGACCCTATTGGTTCAAACATATTGATCATATGCATCCTGGATTGCAAGAAATTGTTTGTCAAAGTTTGATAATTTTTTGGACTCAGGGCACTTGAGAGATCGCACTGGTAGGATATGGCTCTCGATGTTCTGACACATTGGGAGGCACAACAGGAGCATTCCTATTGTAAAACTACCCACCCAGATGCACTTGTGATGTTGGTTTGTGCCCACGATGAAACTTTGACAACTTTGACAACTTTGACAAGAACTGAGCAACTTTGACAACAACTGAGCAACTTTTACATCTTTTATCCAAATGACCCAAACTTTCACAAAGGACTTCAAATGATCATTAATGATCCCAAATCACTTTATTTAGATTAAAAAAATGGAAAACAAGACAAAAATTGAAATTTGACGAAAGGAATCAAAAGCATCCAGTGATCATTACCACGGATCAAATCTTACCATTACCATTGAATTTCATTTTGATTGAGACAAGGAGTTTTGGAGGGTTAATTCAATATGTTAGAAAGCTTATCAAATCATATTCCACAATTGCAATGATTTATATTATATATTTTTTGTTGTTTATATTCATATTGTTGGTTACATAGGCAAAAATTCATTTAACTTTATAAAAGGGCGGCCACCAGATGCATCGAATAGTTTGAGCAAAAATTAACCGTATCAATTATAAATAATCTTTTATATATATCAAAATGCACAATAATCAACACAATGAACAAATTCTGTATGTATCGAATATGCTATCAATATCAATGAAATGCACAATAATGAACACAATACACATTTATTGGATCAAATATCAACATTTATATATATCAAAAAAGGCATATATGCCAAGTCAATACAAGTTTTACAAAAATGTGGCACATTCCATGTCCAAATTGATATATAATAAAAATGTAGAATATATCTACATGTATTGGTCATTCAATGATCACAACTAACACTAAATGATCCTATACTTGTGGTGGATCATCAAAATCAAGCCTCTTTGATGCAATACACGGCTCTGTAGATGGCTGCACAACCACAATTCAAAAGCCAAGTTAGAATCCTTTTGTAGAAAATAGTTCACAATTATCAACACAACTATGCATTTAACCATAATTTCTTTGCAACTGAAATGTAGATTATCTCATCTGCTGATCTAGGATCTACTGTCTTCTTTGTCTTATCCTTGTCAGTCTTAGGACTTTTCTTGAACACAAACTTCAAAGGATCTAAGTTATGGTTGAACCATGAAGGGACCTATTGTAGATTAAATAAAATTAATACAATGTACTAATTGATGCTCTGTAAAAAGGATTAGAAAATCTGTTTGATGGCAACACACACAAGAGCACAAGAAACAAACGTTAGTGTTAGCAACAAAAGATTATCCTAAACAGGCATATCAAGAGAGATATTAAGCATGAAATAGAAAGCATATAAACATAGAATGAAATAGCTAATCAAGATGCTCATAGTTGCTCCTCCCTTGTTCCTCTCCTCTCCAAGTCCCAAATGAGTGTAGCTCTCAGCTTTTAGCACTAGCCATGGATGCCATATGGAGATTCAAGATGGTTGAATATGATAAGCAAATACTATGCAAGAGTAGATAGTGATGCTATGAAAAAGCTCTATGCTAATGCCAGTATAACAACAATACTCTAAAATGCTTCTCTTCTTTGTTTGAGGAGAAGGGTTCTATTTATAGAAGAAATGGGGAAATGAAGGGTTAAGATTGAATGGTTTAATCAAGGGCCAAGTTTGAAAGTTGGGGATCCATGTGCACAATTGGCACCAATAAAATGGTGACAAGTGTCAACATAGGATTGGGTTGAGAGAAGAGGTTGGAGGCATTAAAGGCCTGAGAAGACCTCATGGTTATCTAGAAGATAAGGGTCAAGTCTAAATTAGGATTACCCACTGGATTAGGAGTTAATGCAAGGATAAACCTTTGTGCAAATGATTAAGAGATAATCATGGTCAAAGCATTAAAGGCTTGATGAGACCCTTGGGTTGGGTAGAGGTTGAGTCAAAACAAATGTTTTAACCATGTGGGAGAGTTGAATTAACCATTAATGGTTATTGGAGACTTTGGGGATTAAGTGGTTGAAGGTTGAAAGCTTTCAAAGGTTATCCAAGACTTTGAGGGTTAATTTGTTGAACACACAAAGCATTAATTGCTTTTCAAAGACTTTGGAGTCTTTGAGAAGTGACTCCAATTTGCTTAGGAATGTGACAATATTTAGGGGATGGATTAGGCTAATTAGGAAGGGTTTAGAAGAATTTAGAAGGGGTTTAGGCATACAAGTGGATTTTGTAGGA
Organism: Cryptomeria japonica; assembly: GCF_030272615.1. Lineage (NCBI taxonomy): Eukaryota > Viridiplantae > Streptophyta > Pinopsida > Cupressales > Cupressaceae > Cryptomeria > Cryptomeria japonica. Next base: position 564,820,247 of record NC_081413.1, read on the forward strand.
AAATGCAAGTGGGAGAAATTTTGGTATTTTCAATTAAAATAAAATCATTTATTTCAATTAAATGGTGTAAGTTGCATTTGGATAAATATTCAAATAAATATTAATTTATTTAAATGAGAAAAATGAAGATAAAGCATTAAAATGCTTGAAGACTTTGAGGGAAACCATTAAAGGCTTGAAGACTTTAAGGAAAACCATTAAAGTCTTAAGAAGATTATAGAAGGAAGCCATCAAGTTTGAAGACTTTAAAGCCATCAAGTTTGACTACTTTAAGGGAAACCATTAAAGGTTTCAAGTGGGTGAGGATAAATAAGATTTTAAATAAATAATTTATTTAAAATAGTTGTGCAACTTGCTTTTGTAGGAAAATACAAGTGGGTGGAGGATAAAGGTGATTTAAATAAATGATTTATTTAAAATAATTGTGCAACTTGCATTTGTAGGAAAATGCAAGTGGGTGGAGGATAAAGGTGATTTAAATAAATGATTTATTTATTTAAATGTGAGAGGTGGGATTTTGGGGGATTTAAATAAATATTAATTTATTTAAATGTGAGAGGTGGGATTTTGGGGGATTTAAATAAATATTAATTTATTTAAATGTGAGAGAATATTTAATTAAATAAATATGATTTATTTATTTAATTAATGGTCTGAATTTGGTTAAGTGAATTAAATCAAATAAATTGAATAATTTATTTAATTAATAGGAGAAGAGGGTTAAGATGAATTAATTAAATATTAATTTAATTAATTATTAATTGATGGTTAAATAATCAAATAAATACTAAATATTCATTTAATTAAGTGGACAGATTTATGTGACTACATTTGCCCCTCTTTGAGACGGTGCAGTTTATCGCATCGTTTCAAAGAAAGAAAAATAGGTGTGAAGAAATGCCCCATAAAATGTAAATTTAATGGGTGGTATGCCCCCTCGAGAGATGGGCCGAATTTTTTTTTGAAAAATCGGGCGATCTCTCGAAAAAGAATGAAAAGTGGAAGGGAGGTAGAATAGAAGAAATTAGAACTAATGATGAAAGAATGAGAGAAAATGGAGTGAATATGAAGAAACAACAAGCCAGCGAGTACCCTGAGGTCATGCAAGAGATACATAGCATATGTAGTGTGGGGTTTGGATTGATGCTATACAATTGATCAAAATTGTTTGGACAATCTGGTGCAATCGGTTTAATTGCCCCGGTCAAGTCAAAGCGTGACAGTTAATGTCAGTTGGTCGCTTGGACATGATAAAGTCTGAGTAAGTGAATCAAAGTGACCTGATGGTGACTTAGACAATTGATGTAATTGCCCGATGAAGTCAAGGTATATGAAGCAAAATACTCGTTGAGACGTAGACAATTGATGTAATTGTCCATTGGATTGTGTTTGATTGGTTGATCAATTGATAGTGTGTGCGTGTGATGGATGGTTGTGGGGAATCATGGCAACCCCGTTGAGACTAGGTCATTGTGATAAATGCCTGATGTAGTCTAGGATTACCATAATCGATTACCTGTTGAGACCCGAAGATACTTGATCAGAGTATTTGTTGATAGTCTAGGTGTGTGGGAGTCGATGTATCTGTGTAGACAGAGTAACTGGCTTAATTTTGTGGATGAGTGAGGATGGGAAGCGATGAAGGGATTAGGATGATGTTGATGATCAAGATAGGGAGGGTGAGGGGGGATTTGATGTTAGATAGAAGATATGGAGGACTAGGACCGAGTCCTATGGAAGAAGAGGAAAATAGAGTATGCATTATTATGACTATGTATGCATGATATGCAGCTATTATGAATGTATGGATGGATGGAATGCAACGAAATGCAATATATACAGATGAGATGGAATGACGATCCATGGTGCTTTATTTTTCATCATTGAGATTTAAAATGTTGTAAGAAAATACAAGCATCTTGACATAATGATTCAAGATGACCAGAGTATTTCTTACATGGATTTTGATATAGCAAGTTAATACAAGCAACTTGATATAATGGATCAAGTTGACCTGAGTATTGCTTGCGGAACAGATAAGGATTATCTCCTTTCATGCATGACTTGGAACGTCCTCCTTGATCTTAGGCTGATCATATCCTGAGACAAGTGCATACCGTAATAAGAGATAAAACCTTTATCCAGTTTGGATGAGGTAGGAGGAACCAAAGAAAGAGAATTGTACCTGCAAACAAACAATATATACATAAAGAATAAAGAATATGGATCCTTGGTAATGGTTCATGCTCATATGGTCGAGGTATACGCTGTAGTCAGCAAGCCGTAGTGATCTATGACTATATTTTTGCATAAGATCATGTAGCTTGGTGAACTTCCCACGTAGACACCATTAGTACATGCCCCAGAACTTCATCGGAAATAATGCGCAAATGATACAAAACAATGCTAAAAGATCCTGATACAGATAAACAAATGATTGTACTCATAAATCAACCAAGTATTTGATAGCTTAACATAATTTTCTTGTCAAAGAAAATGTCATCTTGTCTTTGTTTTGATAAGGAAGGATGCATCCTTGTTTTAAAGACAGTTTTGGATTGTTGATGTGGATTGTGTGGTTGTTTGGTAAATGGTCATTGTGTGAGTAGTTTGTCGCAATGTTTGTTTTGGTATCTGCATGGATGAGTATGTACAAGGTGTTGCCATGTTTTTGTGTGATTTTTCAATGGTTTTGTCGATGTTTTTGGATTTTGAATTGTTTTGAATGTTTTTGGTATTTTTGCGAGATATTTTTGAATGTTTTTGGATTTTTGATGATTGTTTGAATGAAGAACTTAATGAATCATAAGACAATGTAGAATCCACTTCCATCAATAGGTTAAAGGCATTGCCCCCAGTTTGTAGACCTGACTATGAAAAGGTGGGATGCTAGACGCATGGAGTATTTTCTTAATTGTAGATCAAATAACAAGCCATGGTTTGGATGGATGGATGTATGTGTGCATGAATGTGATCGCAATGAGCCTGAAAGATACTGGAGCCATTGCCTTGACGAGTGGCGCCTGTTTGCCAGGTTTTCACCATCGCACTTACCCAAGGTGCCACCGGAGTGGTTGTTCACCGTTTGGATGCATGATTTTTTTTTTAACTTTTGTGAATGTTTTTGTATTTTCTTCAGGACATTTTCTGAATGTTTTTGGTATTTTCTGATAGGCAGGGGAGCCTGATGCTCTGTACAGCTTATGTGTAAAACCGTTTGAGGTGCATGCTGTTGATTGGATCTGCGAGCGGTTCTCCGTCTGATGTAGCCAACTGATATGCCCCGGACCCAAATACAGCAGTGACAACATATGGGCCTAGCCAATTTGATTCAAACTTGCCTTGATGTTCTCTGTTTGGTTGGTTGCGAGGATTATCTCGAAGAACAAGATCACCTACCTCAAATGTACGAGGTCTAACTCGGTGATTGTAGCTTCTACTCATGCGCTGCTGATAGGCTTTGAGGTGATTGTATGCAGCTTGTCGTTTCTCATCAAGTAACTCTAAGTCCTGAAGGCGTGAGACTCTGTATGCTTCATCATCAATGAGATTATGCAAGGAAACTCGTAATGATGGTATCTCAACCTCAATAGGTAAGATAGCTTCGACACCATAGACCAATGAATAAGGAGTTGCACCTGTAGGGGTCCGAATGCTAGTTCGATATGCCCATAGCGCTGGATTCAATTGAACATGCCAATCACGGCCGGCATCATTGACTGTCTTCTTTAGGATCCTCAATATGTTTTTATTGGATGCTTCGGCCTGACCATTGCCTTGTGGGTAATAGGGAGTGGAAAAGCGGTGTTGGATATGAAATTTCTCACAAAGTTCACGGACATCCTGATTTTTGAAAGGAAGACCGTTATCTGTGACAATGGACATGGGCACACCATACCGACAGATGATGTAATTGAGGATGAATGAGGCGATCTGCTTGCCGGTGACTTGGGTAAGTGGAACAGCTTCGATCCACTTGGTGAAATATTCGGTGGCGGTAATAATGAATTTATGGCCATTGGATGAAGATGGATGGATTTTACCCACAAGATCAAGACCCCATTGACAAAAAGGCCATGGTGTTGTGATTGGTTGTAGTTCCTGTGCTGGTGCATGTATCAGGTCGCCATGAACTTGACATTTCTTGCATTTCCTGACAAAGTAGTAGGAATCCTTTTCCATAGATGGCCAATAGTATCCAGCTCGCATGAGTTTCTTGGCTAGTGACGGACCACTTGAGTGAGTCCCGCAAATTCCTTCATGTACCTCTTCCAAAGCCTTTGTTATCTCATCTTGTTCCAGACATCGAAGGAGAGTACCATCAAGACTACGTCGGTATAGGGTTTCAGCAATAATGGTATATCGAGCAGTTTGGCGAATGAAGGTTTTACGTTGATTATTTGATTGGTTGGGAGGAAGGGTGTGATCACGGAGATAAGTGTAGAACTCACCATACCATGGGGATTCAGAACCGACAAGGCGACATATCATTTCGGATTCGGGGATATCATAAGCGGGAATCCAAAGCTGTTCTACCAAGAACTCGTAGCGTGTTGAATTCTGTGGAAGATCTAGTAGAGATGCGATGGTAGCCATAGCGTCAGCAGCTCGATTCTGATCTCTTGGTATCTGCTCAAAAGTGATAGTAGTAAATGATGTCTTTAGATTGTCCACCATTTGCTTGTATGGCATGAGTTTATCATCCTTGGTCTGATATTCATCGGTTGCTTGTCGAATGACTAGTTGGGAATCGCCATATACTTGCAATTCTTTTAATTTCCATTGTACGGCTAACCTGAGTCCTGTGATCAAGGCCTCATACTCTGCTATGTTGTTTGTGCATGGAAATGTGAGCCTGTAAGACTTCGGGATGCTATCACCTTGAGGTGTGATAAACAGAATGCCTGCCCCCGAGCCGTGCCTAGTGTATGAACCATCAAAATATAGCTTCCATGGTTGTACTTCTGTGAGCATGAATATCTCTTCATCTGGAAAATTGGAAATGAGGGGATGATCGCCTATGAGAGGTGCATCAGCCAACTGATCTGCAATAACTTGACCTTTGATAGCTTTACGGTCCACATACTCAATGTCAAATTCACTTAGAATCATTACCCATTTGGCCAAGCGACCTGTCAATGCTGCTTTGCTGAGTAAGTACTTGAGTGGATCAATCTTTGCAATGAGTTGTACCTTGTGTGTTAACAGATAGTGTCGCAATTTAGTGGCTGCCAAGATTACTGCTAGGCAAGCTCGCTCAATAGGCGTGTAATTGAGTTCATAGCCCACCAGTGTGCGAGAGATATAGTAAATAGCACACTCTTTACCTTCTGCATTATGTTGTGCCAGTAGCACACCCAGTGCTGTACTTGTTGCTGAGATATAGAGCAATAATGGTCTACTTGGATCTGGTGGCATCAGCGATGGTGGATTCATGAGATAGTCTTTGAGTGCCTGAAATGCTTGCTGGCATTTGTCATCCCACTGAAAGCGGATGTTCTTGTGTAGCAAGTGTGTGAACGGGTGACACTTATCAGCCAATTGTGCAATGAATCGGCGGATGGATTGAAGCCGTCCCTGTAGTGTTCTTAGCCTACTGATATTCTTTGGTGGTGGCATGTCCATTATTGCCTTAACCTTTGCTGGATCGACCTCAATACCTTTGCTTGAGACAATGTATCCTAGAAGCTTCCCGGAGGTCACTCCGAAGACACATTTCTTTGGGTTGAGTCGAACATGGTATTGTTCCAGTCTATCAAAGATTTTATCTAAGATGTGAAGATGTCCTTCTCTAGTAAGTGATTTTGCTAGTAAATCATCCACATAATCTTCCATCATAGTATGCATCATGTCATGGAAGATGGTGGTCATTTCTCTTTGATAGGTCGCTCCTGCATTCTTTAGACCAAAAGGCATTACATTCCAGCAGTATGTGCCCCATGGACATGTGAAGGCTGTCTTATGTTGGTCCTCTGGTGCGATCTTTATTTGATTGTATCCTGAAAAGCCATCCATGAGTGAAAGCATGGCATGTCCTGCTGTCAAATCTACTATGATGTCAATATTTGGTAGAGGGAAGTCATCCTTAGGACATGCTTTATTTAGATCTCTGAAGTCTGTACAAATGCGGATGCCCCCTTTTGGTTTGCCAACTGGCACAATATTGGAGATCCATTCTGCATAATCAATTGGTCTAATGAAACCAACATCCAGGAGTTTCTTGAGTTCTGTTTTGACTAGCACGACAATCTGAGGATGCATCTTACGAAGCTTCTGCTTGACAGGTTTGGCTCCTTTTGCTACTGTGAGATGATGCATGACTAAATCAGGATCAAGCCCAGGCATGTCTGCATATGACCATGCAAAGTTGATCTGACGCTGTTGGAAGAACTCTATAAATTGAGGCTGTTCCTCTGGAGTGAGAAGAGATGCCAGATGTATGATATGAGGATTTTCAGGAGTCCCCACATTGTATTCTTTGGTTTCCTCGATAAGAATCGTTGATCGTTCCTGTTGTGTACTAGCAGGGAGGATGTCAAACCCTTCATCCTCAGGCGCCTCAGAGAGGTTTTCACCATTGGATACGTTCTTTCTTTTTACTTTTGTCGGATCAAACAGTGCCACAGTGTGGTTTTCACTAGAAGATCCATGTTTTATTGTTATATTTTTGCAGCTGAAGGGTTTGGCATCCGCCCCGAAGTATGCTGCGCTATTAAGTTCAATGGCGAATCCAGCTTTGTGATCCCCGCTTGGTAGATTATCCCGTAATTCTAAAAAGTCAATGATAGCCTCATCGTTCTGGAAGAGGTCAAGACATGGGGGATTTGGTTGGTTCCATTCAATGAGTTCAGGGTGGATAATGGGCATTACTTCATCGATTAAGTTAAGTGCGGGAGATGTATCAGTGAGGGTTAAGACGGTGTGGTGAAGGTCGTTGATGGTACTCTCCCTGTCAGAATCAGGCGTAGGATGAGACGTAGGGTCTGTGGAAGATGTTTCCAGCTCAGGTACCCAAGTGGTCTTTATCTGTGCTTCTCCGTAAACAGGGATGTCTTTGTGTGGCGGAGGTGGTGATGTGTCTTCCCCATCTGAAGTGTTAAGTTGCACTGAATCGAATTCCCACTCATGTGAGTCGGTCTCTGAATCACTCTCCAGCATTCGATTGCTATACCATACTGGGATATCTTTTGAGTTAAATACGGCAGGTGTGATTGGTTTATGTATCTTTGTGGTGATCGGTGCTGCAGGAATCGTGATGGGGTTTAAAGGATTTGTTACTGGAAGTATTGGTAATGGTGACTCAGTGGTTTCTGCTGGAACTACTGGTGCCATAGATGTTGCTGCGGGTTCTGATACAGTTGCTGCTGCTATTGGTGTTATTGATGGGATTACTGGTTCGTTTGGTGGGATGATTGGTATTGTAGATGGTTGTGGTGGGTTTGTGAGCCTTGATGGGGCAGTGGGGATAGTGTTTGATGGTGCTTTGATTATGAAAGGTGTCCTCTTTGCAGTAGGTGGGCAAAATGGTGTGCTGGGTTTTCCTTTGAATCTGAGTTTAGGAAGGACTTCTTTTTCAAAGCCTAGGCCTGTATTACCTTTGGGCTTGAATTCTGGTAGCAGAGGTTCATGCCGTCCTTGTTTGCAGTATCCCAAAGCACTCTGACCATCATATCCCATTCTTTGCATAATGAGGAGGCCTTTGCCATATTGTTCCGTAGGAAGTGTAACTTGCGGTTTGTCAGTGGTGATGGGATCTTTATAGATCCAGTCCGCTAGGTCCTCATCTTGTGTTTCTTCCTCTTGACTCTTTCCAAGGATGAAAGGCGTTAAGGCACATGCTGGCGTGATTAGTGGTTGCTGGAGCAACTGCTGTGGTTTACCATGTGTTCTAGGAGAAGTGGGCATTTGTCCCACACAAAAGAGCTGACTCAAGTTATATTCTCCAGGACCTTCCTCTGCTACTTTCATCTTTAGCTTTTCTTGCTTGGGCATAGGGGTGTTTGAACTGGCAAGAGAGGCGGGATTTATATATGATGTGGAGGAAATGGCTTCTCTATTATTAGGAACGGTAATCTCTGGTTGATGGCTGATATTATGGCAAAATGCAAAGGGATTTGCATCGCCCAGGATTGTGATCTCGACCCCGTTATGTGGGAACTTGATACATTGATGGTAGGTAGATGGAACAGCTTGCATGGCATGTATCCAAGGTCTCCCTAATAATAGATTATATGGCAAAGGAAGGTCCAGAACCTGACAAATTATGTGTTTTACCACAGGGCCCACTCGGATGGGTAGTACCACAGCTCCTTTGGATGAACGCTCTGCATCATCATAGGCCTTGATGGTGATCTTCTTGCGAGGATCCACTGATTCTATTGCATATCCCAATGCTGTGACCAACTGTAGTGTACAAATGTTTAGGCCTGCTCCATTATCTGACTCCAGAATAGAAGGTTGCGTGTTCGATTCACGTCGGGTTCACCAAATGATGCTCTGTAAAAAGGATTAGAAAATCTGTTTGATGGCAACACACACAAGAGCACAAGAAACAAACGTTAGTGTTAGCAACAAAAGATTATCCTAAACAGGCATATCAAGAGAGATATTAAGCATGAAATAGAAAGCATATAAACATAGAATGAAATAGCTAATCAAGATGCTCATAGTTGCTCCTCCCTTGTTCCTCTCCTCTCCAAGTCCCAAATGAGTGTAGCTCTCAGCTTTTAGCACTAGCCATGGATGCCATATGGAGATTCAAGATGGTTGAATATGATAAGCAAATACTATGCAAGAGTAGATAGTGATGCTATGAAAAAGCTCTATGCTAATGCCAGTATAACAACAATACTCTAAAATGCTTCTCTTCTTTGTTTGAGGAGAAGGGTTCTATTTATAGAAGAAATGGGGAAATGAAGGGTTAAGATTGAATGGTTTAATCAAGGGCCAAGTTTGAAAGTTGGGGATCCATGTGCACAATTGGCACCAATAAAATGGTGACAAGTGTCAACATAGGATTGGGTTGAGAGAAGAGGTTGGAGGCATTAAAGGCCTGAGAAGACCTCATGGTTATCTAGAAGATAAGGGTCAAGTCTAAATTAGGATTACCCACTGGATTAGGAGTTAATGCAAGGATAAACCTTTGTGCAAATGATTAAGAGATAATCATGGTCAAAGCATTAAAGGCTTGATGAGACCCTTGGGTTGGGTAGAGGTTGAGTCAAAACAAATGTTTTAACCATGTGGGAGAGTTGAATTAACCATTAATGGTTATTGGAGACTTTGGGGATTAAGTGGTTGAAGGTTGAAAGCTTTCAAAGGTTATCCAAGACTTTGAGGGTTAATTTGTTGAACACACAAAGCATTAATTGCTTTTCAAAGACTTTGGAGTCTTTGAGAAGTGACTCCAATTTGCTTAGGAATGTGACAATATTTAGGGGATGGATTAGGCTAATTAGGAAGGGTTTAGAAGAATTTAGAAGGGGTTTAGGCATACAAGTGGATTTTGTAGGAAAATGCAAGTGGGAGAAATTTTGGTATTTTCAATTAAAATAAAATCATTTATTTCAATTAAATGGTGTAAGTTGCATTTGGATAAATATTCAAATAAATATTAATTTATTTAAATGAGAAAAATGAAGATAAAGCATTAAAATGCTTGAAGACTTTGAGGGAAACCATTAAAGGCTTGAAGACTTTAAGGAAAACCATTAAAGTCTTAAGAAGATTATAGAAGGAAGCCATCAAGTTTGAAGACTTTAAAGCCATCAAGTTTGACTACTTTAAGGGAAACCATTAAAGGTTTCAAGTGGGTGAGGATAAATAAGATTTTAAATAAATAATTTATTTAAAATAGTTGTGCAACTTGCTTTTGTAGGAAAATACAAGTGGGTGGAGGATAAAGGTGATTTAAATAAATGATTTATTTAAAATAATTGTGCAACTTGCATTTGTAGGAAAATGCAAGTGGGTGGAGGATAAAGGTGATTTAAATAAATGATTTATTTATTTAAATGTGAGAGGTGGGATTTTGGGGGATTTAAATAAATATTAATTTATTTAAATGTGAGAGGTGGGATTTTGGGGGATTTAAATAAATATTAATTTATTTAAATGTGAGAGAATATTTAATTAAATAAATATGATTTATTTATTTAATTAATGGTCTGAATTTGGTTAAGTGAATTAAATCAAATAAATTGAATAATTTATTTAATTAATAGGAGAAGAGGGTTAAGATGAATTAATTAAATATTAATTTAATTAATTATTAATTGATGGTTAAATAATCAAATAAATACTAAATATTCATTTAATTAAGTGGACAGATTTATGTGACTACACTAATATATATAGATCAAAAACACTAAAATTCTACAATATAGATAACAAAAGTGTATCGAAGCCTCGGATGCTTCTTCAGCAGTTTGAGGAGTGCTCGCCATTGATGGAGCAGTTGTGGCTATGACCTATACGAAAAATGATTAAAGATTAAATACAATTATTATAATGATAAGTATTGTAGGTTAAATACAATTAACACAATATATAAAACAAAAGTGTACCAAAGCCTAAGATGCTTCTCCAGTACACGGAGGAGGGCTCGCCATTGATGAAGTGGCTATGGATATTTCCTGTATGAAAAATGATAAGATTATAATTTATCACAAGTTCACATGTACACTTGCATATAATCATCACATCAAGAAAGTAAAGTAGAAATACATACCTCTGCCCTCTCTCGATCCTCGGGCATATCAGGTGCATTCAACAATTCTACTAAGTCCAATGGCTATTGTATATAAACAAGACAAAAAACACTAATCAATCTACAGATTCTAACTAAGACAATTTCAAACTTTTCAAAAAATTGTACAATTAAAAATGTGTTCAATTACCTTCTTCCCACGTTTAGGCATCGTCGAGGATTTCTTTCACTGAGGACGAGGCCTAGACACGAAGGGGGTACCCTAAAACAAACAAAATTAACACAAGAGATATTAGTAGATAATATTAAACATAATTTAACAAATCTAAAATTAAATGACTTGCATATTCCATCAAAAGAATACATAAAATAAGGTGTCCAAAATATGATACTGCATAGCTTTGTAGGCCAAAATCGATTGCTGAAAGCATGACATCATCAATGTGGGACATTTGGTCCCCTATCAACACCTACAAAACAAAAAAATGTCAAGCATTAAAGAGGGTTAGTATATCTTATCATTTTTTTTGAGTTCAAAGCACTATTCTATTTTAACATGTTACAAAATTTATAAATCAGGCGTCGAAGTTGCAGCTACAATAATTGTGGAAGGAATATCAAATGGTGATTCAACACCCACTATTGCATCCTGAAATGCATATTGTTTGTATCAATTTAAATCGATCTATAAATGAAAATTCATTTACAATTACAAATTTTAAGTGACTGATAAATAAAATGTTATGAATTCAAATCAACACACCCGTGTTTGTGGTTGACTAGCAAAAAACATGTCCATCAATTCTTCCATCAACACCACATCCTCGGTCATTTAGGTCTGATATTTTATACCACAAATCATGAACAGATGGGACGTGGAACCATCTGCACTGGCCTTGACATCCATCCCTGTGCATATGCCTGATCAAGTGGGACACACATGCTCAATGGGTTGACCAGTGCTAGCTGCCTCAATGAATGGATCATCGTCTGAGCCAAGAGGGTGTGCTAACTACATCTCATGTTGGATGATCGCATCAGTCAATGTTGTGGCTGCCTAAAGAGTCTCTAGCTCCATCGACACTTTTAGGGTTACTGGGACCATCACATGCACCTTGGGTTTGGGTGCTAGGGGGCGATGACTTTGCGGGTCTAATACTCTATGGGCTCTAGGTCTATCTTGGGTAGAGCCACCATCTCTACCATGGAACTCTCTCATATCAAAATAATTAAGTCGCTCATTGAGGACAAACTCACAATATACTTTCCTCAAAAAATATAATAGAACCTCAAAATTATTACAAGGTGGTTTGTCAAAGACCATCCACCACCTATTCCAAAAAAGATTCTTCATCTATACATTGGTACACCAATGCATGGGAAACCTCTTTGCATTAAGAGGTGAGGACTCATCAGTTCTAGGATCAACAAAAAGAGCAAATATTTGTGCTTTACTTATGTTTTTTCTTTTCACTGCATCATATGATAACCCATCAACATAATAAGTGTGACACCTATCCCTATAGTTTCCCCATTTTATAATTTGACTTGAAACTACAGTGGCACCACTAACCAATGTTTCTAGGCTAGTGGCAAGGGATAAATGATTCTCAAGCTCTGATGTTTTCAACATAGCAATTAGTCTAGTTATTTTAGCAGTGTTTTGTACTAATTGATGAAGCAAATCCTCCTGTGTAGCTATTGTACGGTCTAAAGGAGGAGCTGGAGGTGTATCCTGAGGGTTTTTTTATGGGTTTTGAGATGCGTCTTGTTGTGGTTCTGGATTTTTTGAATCTGATATTGGTAACAAAAAATAAAAAAACTAATCAAAATCAATGAATTTAAATTGAAAATGTAAATTAAATTTATCAAATGTGCAATAAAAACAAAAAAAATGCGTAACCGACCTCTTTCCATGGCACTTGGGTGTGAAAATAGGTATCCCGTGCACTGTTTGGAGAAAAAAAACCCTTAAACTTGCTCTCGGCCGCGGGATAAAATGATACAGTCGACTGTGAAAAAAAACAATTTATTGACAGGGACTGCGTATGCGGTCTTATTTCCTAAAGGACTGTGTACACGGTTTTGTCCATTTAGGTTTGGGCACAATGAACCTAATCGTGTACAAGGTTTTTTTTAATTTAAAAACCGCGAACGCGGTTGCTGTTTTTTCAACTTTTTTTTGGTGTGTGTCCACTTTTTTGCACACCATCTTGGTGCACACACCCTGTTTATAAATTTGAAGGTGGTGTTTATACGTGATTATTTTATTCAATTTGTGAATATCTCGATATTTTGTTAGGAGTTTTTAGAGATCTAACGCATCTCTAGGATCATAATTACAGGTTTATTATTATTTTTGATAATTAGTCTATCACAACAGATGCAAAATCTTTTCAATAATAATATATAGAATTGTTTGACAATTTATAGATTTTTAAGAGTGTTTTTTTATGAGAAGTATCTTGGATTTGGGAGTTGCATTTAAGTAAAATTATAACAAGACGAATAAGATCTTAAATATAGTTCTATTTTTCTATTCTAGGTCAATTGATATCAAACTCCCAAACTTGGATTTATAAATATAATTGCATATATCTCAATATTGATTCTATTGCCAATAGATTAAGATATTGATCCTCTTTTTTTAAGTTTTTGAAATTTGTTATAAATTATGTTCTTAGATCATTTACATAAGCTCACTAATCCATAACTCTACCGTATATATTGAGAGCCTACATTTGTTAACCATTTTTTGGAGAGTTCTACATCTTCTAGGTCAACAAATGTTACGCATGAAGTAAGACAATATAATTAATTTCACATTTGGAGACATTAAATTAGTTCTACATTTCTAGTTGCATCGTAACTTATTCTTAATCTACTATTTAGAGATTTATGATCTACAAGATTGATAAGCTAGTATAAGGGGTATTTAGTGACAAATATTTGGGATATCCTTATGCATAGGATATAGCTAAGTCATGAGACCATATTTTTTCTATCTCGGTTTATATTTTTTGTATAATATCTAGGAATACCCTCCTTAGCCTATTAGAGCCATAAATGTAGAAAAGTTGCACACTCTTACTGATTTTCCAAGTTACTTGTAGTTTGCTCATGAGTCTCACCTAGCTTGTCTAAACCAACTTTGTTTCAAGGTCTAGATAATCAAGCATGTTATGTAAAACTATGTGATATAATTTATAACACCAATAGAATGATGTTAGGACTAAGATTTGAATAAGTTGTAATTTTCTATTTGATTGACTTTAAGTTGAGTTCTATTATTGTTGTGTATTGTACTATTTTATTCTTTGTTTATATTTGTCATCCCATCAACTTGCACAAACAAAATGACTTTGTGACTAGGGAGATCCATGTTGTCATGTTTGATTCTAATTGATTTGCTACTTGATTACCATATAAATTGAGTTTCATTTTTTCTTGCACTTATGTCATGTTATCCATGTATTGCCGACATCTTGTCAACTTGCACCAATAGAATGGTATCATTGCCAATGATGAATTCTTAGATCTTCAATTGAAGACCATTGTGATTTTTGTTAACTCAATTTGTGTGAGATTTATTGAATTGGTTTTTGGATTATGTTGTGTTTCTTCATTTCTTGTGTTCACTCCTACTATTGCATGAATCTAGTTCAATATTGTTACAATTTTTATTATTAGATCCAATTTCTTGCAAATATGATTGAACTGTGTATATTTTGTCATGATTAATTATTTCCTAGATAGTTTGAGGTGGCTACATAGTGGTTAATGTTTTGAACAAAAAAATTGTTATAAAACTTTAACATATATGTGTAAATGTTTAGTTTCATCAAATATTCATGGATGATATAATTTAAATAACATATATACTAGAATGTATTTGCAAGTAATTGCATCAAAGCATGATGAAATTACAATTTTGGAGAAGTACTCTTATTGTGCAGTTTACATAAGAATGCATGTGCATTTTACATATTAATTTGTCATTTTGTTGATAAATGTGTTTATATCCTCACATTCAATTTTATAGCTAAGAATGATTTTAAATGTTCAAATAAGAATATGGTAGTTGAAATTTAGGGAAAATATGTGTGTCCACGTGATTCTACATGGTGAGGCAGAAATAAATAAAACTCATATGTATACATATAGACATTTTAAAATTCTTAAGGACAAAGATGCTATACGAATTTTTTTTTTTTTTTTAAATCCTTTTTTATATGAATCTTTCATTTGAGAATAACCATTGATCTAAACCTTTTATTCTCATCTGAGAGAATATCCTATTTTAGATCCTATCATCTATGCCACATTTTTTATAATAGTTTTATAAAATGGAAACTCAATGTGAATACTATTCTAAACATGATAATTTACAAGTCTACAATGAGTAGTAAGATGAACATCCATTTTTTAATTCCCAAAATATCTTAGCATACTCATAAGATTTCTTGTCAAATTAATTCAGATTTCTAGTTTTATCACAAAGGAATGATGTTGAGTGGACATTAAATTTTGATGGTATTCTAAATTTTCCCAATCTTATACCAAGTAAAATTAGAAACTAATTGCTTGACTTTAATGTGAATTCCAAGCATCTCCAAACATTCATGAAATTGATGGATGATTCTAAAGTTAAAGATAAAGATAAAATATCAAAGCATCTCTAGGCCTTCTATTGGTTACTTGGATATGGCTTTGTTTTTAATACTTTATATATGTAATATCCCTTTATGCAAGGCATACTAGGTTTTTATATATTGTTCAAGGTGGATCCTCTTTTCGCATGGTTCATTTTTTTCTTTAAAGTAAATGTTATTAGATATCATTATTAAAAGAGGTCAGGTAAAGTCATCAAGAGACAATTTGTAAATTGTGGATTATTTCAATAGTTCTAAAATTAAAATTAAAATAGTAAGGTTTTAATTTTTTTATTGGAGGTTTTCATTCATAAAGTGGTCTTTAGTTATATGGGAGCACGAGCTTTAGGCTAAAACCTTTTCAGTTAAGAGTCAAGGATTAATGGGTATCTATTTTGCCAAATTCACTAGGGATACAATCCCAACCTCCTCATCCCTTATGATATCAGAGCCTTGCACTCATCAAAACTAGATTCTTGATAAGCTCATTAAAAACCATTCAACTTCTCCAACAAACCGAAGCTCTAATTTAAACATTGATATATAAAAATAAATTGATTAACATGTAGTGAGTTTTAATTTTCACTTTCACAAATAGCTAATCTAGATAATAATCTTCTAGAAGCTAATAGACTAAATAACTTTGAATAGTTTACTAGTGGTAAGGATGATGGAGTTATAAAAGATAATATTGTCTAGGTCATTATAGAGAATTGTGTTTGAGTTTTATGAAAGGTGGTTGGAATAGAGTTCATCGAATCAACAATAAGTTTATTGGGTTTATTAAAGAGAAGCGATGCACCAAAGCTTTTAAATAGCTAAGAAAAACTAGCAAGGTACGTAGAGGAAGGTGATTGCAGGTGTTATTACAAATAAATGTTTGAGATTTAAATAAATAAATCTACATAATCTGAAAAGAGAGATAAGAAAACACTCTTCCATTATGCCTTAACTTTTTTTTCATTAGAATTATTTTAGATTTTCAGAAATAATTATATAAAAGCTATAGCAGTAATCAAATCTATTTGACTCTGTGGATTTGAACAAGAGCATGAAACTGCAATCTGATTTAGAGATTTTACAAAGGAATGATTCATTTGTTTTCCACCAAGGAGTGGACTATGAGAACAATACTAAGCCTAAAATGGAAATGGGGGTATTAAAATGATAACTTTACAATTTAAAAGAAGAAAACAGTTTTGGAGTAAAATAATTCTGAGATTACAAGAACAAGTAAAGAATCTCAAGCAATAGTGTTGAAGAAAAATGGATGAAACAACACAAAAGTAAGTCTTCAAAAATTGTTATGGGCCACTGTTTTATTTGGGTTTTGGGTAAGGGTGGTTTGAGGTGGGATCGCATGGAATGTGGAAAGCAAGCTATGATTAAGTTTAGATGGCATCTTTTGTACTTCACAAGCTTCAATAAATCATATCTTTATTATGGCCATCCATAAGAGCATATTTTAAATGCCATTGATCCCCATTAAAGTTTGACCACTATTCTCCAAGTAGTGATTTTCCATATGATAGTTAGCCCAAAGAGAATTTTATCTAGCTTTAAACTCTCCATGAGAAGGGCGTGTTTTTCAAATATTTTAGTGGCCTAGGCATATTATTTACACAATAAATTTGAATATTTATGAGAATATTAAAATTTATTTGTTCACCATTTAGAGGTTTAAGATTGTGGGGTATTTATGTTTTGTTATTCAAATTTGAAGTCAAAATATTATGTTTATCTCAGAGTTTAGAATAAAATGGTTCTTCTTTTTGATATGGCATTAGGGTTACGATGGATAATTAGGGTTATGATGGATAATAGAAGAAATCTTAATTATGGAGGTAAGTTGGGTAGAATTACTGATTCTAAATAGAAGTTCTATTTATAAAGAAAGGATATATTGATCAAATTTGTATGCTCTGGTCCAAATATTATATGATGACAAAATTTATAATTCAAGTATTAAGTCTTGTGTACTTCAATATTTGAAAATTTGAAGAGGGTGCTTACTAGTAGTTATTCATGGCGCGACAAAGAATTTTAGGAAATTTGACACATCTTTGAGGACATATGTGCTAGTTTGTTATTATTTCTATTAATCTTTTATCACAACATATGCAAAAGATTTCCATTAATAGTATATTATGGAATTATTTAATCAGTTATGGATCTTTATGAATGATCTAACATGTGAAGTTTATTGATTTTGAGAGTTGTATCTAAGTAAAATCATAAGCAGAGTGATGGGATCTTAAATGTATTTTCGGTTCTCTATTCTAGGTTGATCTATATTTAGGTCTTAGGATTCAATTTGAAAATGTGTTTTCCCATTTATCTAGGTCTTGAATATTTCACCATTAGATTAAGATACTGATTCTCTTTTGGTAATTGACCATGCTTTACGATAAATATATCCCTTGTTCTTTGTAAATTATTTTAAATTATGTGCTATTTATTTGCATAAGCTCATTAATGTATGTCTCTTGCATTTATTGATACCTTACACTTGTTAAGCATCTTTACAAAGTTGTGCATTTTGGGTCTCCATAGGTTACACATGTTGTAAGAAAATATAATTAATTTTATATTTGACAATATTGATTAGCTCTATGTCTTTAGTTGCATTATAGTGTGTTCTCAATCTATTGTTTAGATATGTATGGTCTTCGAGAGCAATAATATAGTATGATTAGTATTTAGTGACAAATCCTTTCAATATCCTTATGGAGAAGGTATGGCTAAGCTATGTAACCATGCCATATTTCTACTTCTTTGTGGTTATCTTCTAAAATCACTGAGAATATCCTTATTTTCCTAATAGCGCCAAAAGTGCAGAAGAGTTTCTCACTCTTCTTAATTGGCCCAAATTACTTGTAGTTCAATCATGAGTCCCACCTACTTTGTTTGAACCCATTTTTTTTCTTGGGTTTAGATTTTGAGGTCTGTGCTCTAAAATTGTTGGTTACAATTTGGAGCATCATTACCAAGGTTTGATAAATATATGATTTTATATTTGATTGACCTTTGACTTGAGTTTTATTATTGGCGCACAATGTGCAAGTTTATTCCTTTTTTTATTTTTAGCATCGCATCAACTTACACAAATATAATGGTGCTTGTATTGGGAAGATCTATTGATGGAGCTTGAATCTAACTGATTAGTCATGTGACAACCCTATTGATTGAGTTGTATCTTCTTTTACACTTGTGTCACCATGCTTAATGTTTAAGTTATTGTCATCTCATCAACTTGCACCAAAAGAATGATATTGTTGTCAAAGATAAGCTCTCAAATGTTTAATATAAGGCCATTAGATCATTTTTTAACTCAATTTCTATGAATCGTATCAAATTAGTGTTCAATTGATGATAGGTTCTTCATTTTATGTGCTTATTCATACTATTGTATAAACTTGGTTGAAGATTGTTATAATTTTATTAAGCTAGACCCAACTACCAAAATTTTGATACCTATGTGTTGAGTTTGGTATTTTAGAGGTCTAAGCTTGATCATTGTATTTATTACAAAATGGATAATGGTCACATTCTCATTATTGCATTATATAAAGATAATATGCTAATTTTTGGGAATGAAAAATTTATAGTGTTTACTTGAATTCTCAGTTGTTAGCACAATTTGAGATGAAATACTTAGGTGTGACTAGGTACAAAATAGGAATGGAGATCAAAAGTGATAGAGCTAGTAGAAATATTTGGTCAAGACTAATCAACTATGTGAGCTTAGCATTGGAGAGATACAACATTATATTTTTGCAAATCCTTGGTAGTTCTTGTTTTGCAAGGAATGAAATTATTTGCAAATGATTGTCCAAAATCTCCTACTGAGACCGAGGACATGACCATAGTATCATATGAGAGTGTTATTCAAAGTTTGATGTATTTCATGGGTTGTACAAGGCAAGACATTATCCAAGCAATGAGAGTCTAAAGTTGATTTATTTATAATCCTAGATGGGTACATTGGGATTCAATTGAGAACGTGTTTAGATATGTAGATTCATATTGGGTAGGTGACATTGATAGAAAAATATCCATTGACAGGTACATATTCATGATGTTTTTTAGTGTTATCAATTGGATGAGTAAGCATTAGGTCGTGGTCACTTTGTCCATAATTGAAGCATAGTATATGATGGCTACTCATGCTTGTAAGGAATGTATTTGGCTTAGACGACTATGTTTTGATATTGGTTTTGATGTAGGGGTGATTATCATATGTTGTGACAATCAAAGTGTCATTTTCTTAGCAAAGAATCCCACTTTTAATGTCTAAATAGAAGTGCATTGATGTTTAATTTTATTTTGTTCGTGATATGGTGGAATATTGAACACTGACTTTTTGATGAATTTTGTAAATGTATTGACAAAGCCTATGGGCATATATAAGTAAAAATGATGTTCAAAGTCTATGGGCATCATGGCCCCTTGCAATTGAAATCATGTTATTTCTATTGGCTCTTCAAAGGTGTTTGACAAGTGGGTAAATATTAGGAATAAGGTGTTTAAACATTTGATTTGAACCTAGCATTGTTGATTTGAATTTATGTTGTTAATTTGCATATGTAGTTAGTTTCATATGCATTTTATGATGCCATTTGTAAGATTGACACTTTGAGACGTTTTCATCTTACAAATAAAGTGACATGGATAGCAAGGTCCTTTTTTAGGAGATATGGATGACAAGGTTACTATTGTTAGAGATATGGATAAAAATGTTCCTATTATTAGGAGATAGGCACCCTACCTTCTATGAGCCGACTGAAATCAAAATTGTTAGTTAACTCATGTGGAGTTATTAAAGAGTAGTCAATTTTGGAGATCACTAAAATAGGATTTATGCATGTAGGTGTTTTTCATGCAAATTTATTTTTTGCATGCATGCATGTGCCTTGTATATTAAGAGAATGTATTTCATTTGCTATTTTTAATTAGCAACTTTCATTTTGCATGTGTAGGATAAGACATGTGCCATTTTGAAATCATCTAATGTATGCATTGTAAACTCCTATATATATTGGAGA
This sequence comes from Cryptomeria japonica, assembly GCF_030272615.1. Lineage (NCBI taxonomy): Eukaryota > Viridiplantae > Streptophyta > Pinopsida > Cupressales > Cupressaceae > Cryptomeria > Cryptomeria japonica. The sequence goes on from NC_081413.1 coordinate 564,840,652, forward strand.
GTTATATTTTGAAGTTGTATCATGATTCATTTATAGGTATCGTTATGTTGCCAAAATTACTTTAAAATTCATTTCAAGTGTGAAGTCTCCTAAAATAGCATATCTGTAGAATTGTATTATAAACTTATATTTATTTTTTATACATTGGGTTGTGTTAGTGTAAATAGATTTTTTATCTATCTAGTTAGGATATCACCTTTCTAGGTTTGACTTGTTCACACTTCTAATCTTAAGTTTACTTAGAATTTTTCATGATTCATCTAACTTCATAGTATTGATACATGTGTCCTTATCACTTAAGACTATTATTACATTCACATTTGCAACTTGCTGACATAACTTGAAACTTCAATTGTCTTATGTTTTATACATCATGTTATTGTGTCCATCTTCAATGCTTGTTTCTTGGTAGGTTGAGCGTCATACTTTGGTGGCATCTTAGTGATATCGATCCTTGTTTGTAGAAAATTCACCAAACAAGGATATCGGATTTCCATAACCCATAATATTATCAAGCTGAGTTTTCTAGATTACATTGTGTATTTATAAGTTTTTTTACATTGACATTTCCAATCACACTCCATGATCACTCTCGTCTCTCTATCATCCTGGTGATGGATCACAAAGTGTGATATGAAACATTGATGTAAAAAAAATACATGCAATCTAATCCAGAAAACTCAGCTTGATAAATTTACTAAAGCCAATTTGGTTTGGTCAAGGGTACAAACAATTTACTCCTAAAAATTGGACTTTGTGTGAAATTTTGTCAAGTAAGTCCACTTAGAGTTGAAAAGATTCACAATCATTTTGCTCCACATTTATTTCCTTGTGTCCACAACCTTGTTGATCATAAAAAAAATTGTTATAAAACTTTAACATATATGTGTAAATGTTTAGTTTCATCAAATACTCATGGATGATATAATTTAAATAACATATATACTAGAATGTATTTGCAAGTAATTGCATCAGAGCATGATGAAATTACAATTTTGGAGAAGTACTCTTATTGTGCAATTTACATAAGAATGCATGTGCATTTTACATATTAATTTGTCATTTTGTTGATAAATGTGTTTATATCCTCACATTCAATTTTATAGCTAAGAATGATTTTAAATGTTCAAATAAGAATATGGTAGTTGAAATTTAGGAAAAATATGTGTGTCCACGTGATTCTACATGGTGAGGCGGAAATAAATAAAACTCATATGTATACATATAGACATTTTAAAATTCTTAACGACAAAGATGCTGTACGAATTTTTTTTTTTTTTTTTAAATCCTTTTTTATATGAATCTTTCATTTGAGAATAATCATTGATCTAAACCTTTTATTCTCATCTGAGAGAATATCCTATTTTAGATCCTATCATCTATGCCACATTTTTTATAATAGTTTTATAAAATGGGAACTCAATGTGAATACTATTCTAAACATAATAATTTACAAGTCTACAATGAGTAGTAAGATGAACATCCATTTTTTAATTCCCAAAATATCTTAGCATACTCATAAGATTTCTTGTCAAATTAATTCAGATTTCTAGTTTTATCACAAAGGAATGATGTTGAGTGGACATTAAATTTTGATGGTATTCTAAATTTTCCCAATCTTATACCAAGTAAAATTAGAAACTAATTGCTTGACTTTAATGTGAATTACAAGCATCTCCAAACATTCATGAAATTGATGGATGATTCTAAAGTTAAAGATAAAGATAAAATATCAAAGCATCTCTAGGCCTTCTATTGGTTACTTGGATATGGCTTTGTTTTTAATACTTTATATATGTAATATCCCTTTATGCAAGGCATACTAGGTTTTTATATATTGTTCAAGGTGGATCCTCTTTTCGCATGGTTCATTTTGTTCTTTAAAGTAAATGTTATTAGATATCATTATTAAAAGAGGTCAGGTAAAGTCATCAAGAGACACTTTGTAAATTGTGGATTATTTCAATAGTTCTAAAATTAAAATTAAAATAGTAAGGTTTTAATTTTTTTATTGGAGGTTTTCATTCATAAAGTGGTCTTTAGTTATATAGGAGCACGAGCTTTAGGCTAAAACCTTTTCAGTTAAGAGTCAAGGATTAATGGGTATCTATTTTGCCAAATTCACTAGGGATACAATCCCAACCTCCTCATCCCTTATGATATCAGAGCCTTGCACTCATCAAAACTAGATTCTTGATAAGCTCATTAAAAACCATTCAACTTCTCCAACAAACCGAAGCTCTAATTTAAACATTGATATATAAAAATAAATTGATTAACATGTAGTGAGTTTTAATTTTCACTTTCACAAATAGCTAATCTAGATAATAATCTTCTAGAAGCTAATAGACTAAATAACTTTGAATAGTTTACTAGTGGTAAGGATGATGGAGTTATAAAAGATAATATTGTCTAGGTCATTATAGAGAATTGTGTTTGAGTTTTAGGAAAGGTGGTTGGAATGGAGTTCATCGAATTAACAATAAGTTTATTGGGTTTATTAAAGAGAAGTGATGCACCAAAGCTTTTAAATAGCTAAGAAAAACTAGCAAGGTACGTAAAGAAAGGTGATTGCAAGCGTTATTACAAATAAATGTTTGAGAGTTTAAATAAATAAATCTACATAATCTGAAAAGAGAGATAAGAAAACACTCTTCCATTATGCCTTCTTAACTTTTTTTTCATTAGAATTATTTTAGATTTTCAGAAATAATTATATAAAAGCTATAGCAGTAATCAAATCTATTTGACTCTGTGGATTTGAACAAGAGCATGAAACTGCAATCTGATTTAGAGATTTTACAAAGGAATGATTCATTTGTTTTCCACCAAGGAGTGGACTATGAGAACAATACTAAGCCTAAAATGGAAATGGGGGTATTAAAATGATAACTTTACAATTTAAAAGAAGAAAACAGTTTTGGAGAATCTGACAGTAAAATAATTCTGAGATTACAAGAACAAGTAAAGAATCTCAAGCAATAGTGTTGAAGAAAAATGGATGAAACAACACAAAAGTAAGTCTTCAAAAATTGTTATGGGCCACTGTTTTATTTGGGTTTTGGGTAAGGGTGGTTTGTGGTGGGATCACATGGAATGTGGAAAGCAAGCTATGATTAAGTTTAGATGGTATCTTTTGTACTTCACAAGCTTCAATAAATCATATCTTTATTATGGCCATCCATAAGAGCATATTTTAAATGTCATTGATCCCCATTAAAGTTTGACCACTATTCTCCAAGTAGTGATTTTCCATATGATAGTTAGCCCAAAGAGAATTTTATCTAGCTTTAAACTCTCCATGAGAGGGGCGTGTTTTTCAAATATTTTTGTGGCCTAGGCATATTATTTACACAATAAATTTGAATATTTATGAGAATATTAAAATTTATTTGTTCACCATTTAGAGGTTTAAGATTGTGGGGTATTTATGTTTTGTTATTCAAATTTGAAGTCAAAATATTATGTTTATCTCCGAGTTTAGAATAAAATGGTTCTTCTTTTTGATATGGCATTAGGGTTATGATGGATAATTAGGGTTATGATGGATAATAGAAGAAATCTTAATTATGGAGGTAAGTTGGGTAGAATTACTGATTCTAAATAGAAGTTCTATTTATAAAGAAAGGATATATTGATCAAATTTGTATGCTCTGGTCCAAATATTATATGATGACAAAATTTATAATTCAAGTATTAAGTCTTATGTACTTCAATATTTGAAAATTTGAAGAGGGTGCTTACTAGTAGTTATTCATGGCGCGACAAAGAATTTTAGGAAATTTGACACATCTTTGAGGACATATGTGCTAGTTTGTTATTATTTCTATTAATCTTTTATCACAACATATGCAAAAGATTTCCATCAATAGTATATTTTGGAATTATTCAATCAGTTATGGATCCTTATGAATGATCTAACATGTGAAGTTTATTGATTTTGAGAGTTGTATTTAAGTAAAACCATAAGCAGAGTGATGGGATCTTAAATGTATTTTCGGTTCTCCATTCTAGGTTGATCTATATTTAGGTCTTAGGATTCAATTTGAAAATGTGTTTTCCCATTTATCTAGGCCTTGAATATTTCACCATTAGATTAAGATACTGATTCTCTTTTGGCAATTGACCATGCTTTACAATAAATATATCCCTTGTTCTTTGTAAATTATTTTAAATTATGTGCTATTTATTTGCATAAGCTCATTAATGTCTGTCTCTTGCATTTATTGATACCTTACACTTGTTAAGCATCTTTACAAAGTTGTGCATTTTGGGTCTCCATAGGTTACACATGTTGTAAGAAAATATAATTAATTTTATATTTGACAATATTGATTAGCTCTATGTCTTTAGTTGCATTATAGTGTGTTCTCAATCTATTGTTTAGATATGTATGGTCTTCGAGAGCAATAATATAGTATGATTAGTATTTAGTGACAAATCCTTTCAATATCCTTATGGAGAAGGTATGGCTAAGCTATGTAACCATGCCATATTTCTACTTCTTTGTGGTTATCTTCTAAAATCACTGAGAATATCCTTATTTTCCTAATAGCGCCAAAAGTGCAAAAGAGTTTCTCACTCTTCTTAATTGGCCCAAATTACTTGTAGTTCAATCATGAGTCCCACCTACTTTGTTTGAACCCATTTTTTTCTTGGGTTTAGATTTTGAGGTCTGTGCTCTAAAATTGTTGGTTACAATTTGGAGCATCATTGCCAAGGTTTGATAAATATATGATTTTATATTTGATTGACCTTTGACTTGAGTTTTATTATTGGCGCACAATGTGCAAGTTTATTCCTTTTTTTATTTTTAGCATCCCATCAACTTACACAAATATAATGGTGCTTGTATTGGGAAGATCTATTGATGGAGCTTGAATCTAAGTGATTAGTCATGTGACAACCCTATTGATTGAGTTGTATCTTCTTTTACACTTGTGTCACCATGCTTAATGTTTAAGTTATTGTCATCTCATCAACTTGCACCAAAAGAATGATATTGTTGTCAAAGATAAGCTCTCAAATGTTTAATATAAGGCCATTAGATCATTTTTTAACTCAATTTCTATGAATCGTATCAAATTAGTGTTCAATTGATGATAGGTTCTTCATTTTATGTGCTTATTCATACTATTGTATAAACTTGGTTGAAGATTGTTATAATTTTATTAAGCTAGACCCAACTACCAAAATTTTGATACCTATGTGTTGAGTTTGGTATTTTAGAGGTCTAAGCTTGATCATTGTATTTATTAAAAAATGGATAATGGTCACATTCTCATTATTGCATTATATAAAGATAATATGCTAATTTTTGGGAATGAAAACTTTATAGTGTTTACTTGAATTCTCAGTTGTTAGCACAATTTGAGATGAAATACTTAGGTGTGACTAGGTACAAAATAGGAATGGAGATCAAAAGTGATAGAGCTAGTAGAAATATTTGGTCAAGACTAATCAACTATGTGAGCTTAGCATTGGAGAGATACAACGTTATATTTTTGCAAATCCTTGGTAGTTCTTGTTTTGCAAGGAATGAAATTATTTGCAAATGATTGTCCAAAATCTCCTACTGAGACCGAGGACATGGCCATAGTATCATATGAGAGTGTTATTCAAAGTTTGATGTATTTCATGGGTTGTACAAGGCAATACATTATCCAAGCAATGAGAGTCTAAAGTTGATTTATTTATAATCCTAGATGGGTACATTGGGATTCAATTGAGAAAGTGTTTAGATATGTAGATTCATATTGGGTAGGTGACATTGATAGAAAAATATCCATTGACAGGTACATATTCATGATGTTTTTTAGTGTTATCAATTGGATGAGTAAGCAACAGGTCGTGGTCACTTTGTCCATAATAGAAGCATAGTATATGATGGCTACTCATGCTTGTAAGGAATGTATTTGGCTTAGACGATTGTGTTTTGATATTGGTTTTGATGTAGGGGTGATTATCATATGTTGTGACAGTCAGAGTGTCATTTTCTTAGCAAAGAATCCCACTTTTAATGTCTAAATAGAAGTGCATTGATGTTTAATTTTATTTTGTTCGTGATATGGTGGAATATTGAACACTGAATTTTTGATGAATTTTGTAAATGTATTGACAAAGCCTATGGGCATATATAAGTAAAAATGATGTTCAAAGTCTATGGGCATCATGGCCCCTTGCAATTGAAATCATGTTATTTCTATTGGCTCTTCAAAGGTGTTTGACAAGTGGGTAAATATTAGGAATAAGGTGTTTAAACATTTGATTTGAACCTAGCATTGTTGATTTGAATTTATGTTGTTAATTTGCATATGTAGTTAGTTTCATATGCATTTTATGATGCCATTTGTAAGATTGACACTTTGAGACGTTTTCATCTTACAGATAAAGTGACATGGATAGCAAGGTCCTTTTTTAAGAGATATGGATGACAAGGTTACTATTGTTAGAGATATGGATAAAAATGTTCCTATTATTAGGAGATAGGCACCCTACCTTCTATGAGCCGACTGAAATCAAAATTGTTAGTTAACTCATGTGGAGTTATTAAAGAGTAGTCAATTTTGGAAATCACTAAAATAGGATTTATGCATGTAAGTGTTTTTCATGCAAATTTATTTTTTGCATGCATGCATGTGCCTTGTATATTAAGAGAATGTATTTCATCTGCTATTTTTAATTAGCAACTTTCATTTTGCATGTGTAGGATAAGACATGTGCCATTTTGAAATCATCTAATGTATGCATTGTAAACTCCTATATATATTGGAGAGTTATATTTTGAAGTTGTATCATGATTCATTTATAGGTATTGTTATGTTGCCAAAATTACTTTAAAATTCATTTCAAGTGTGAAGTCTCCTAAAATAGTATATCTGTAGAATTGTATTGTAAACTTATATTTATTTTTTATACATTGGGTTGTGTTAGTGTAAATAGATTTTTTATCTATCTAGTTAGGATATCACCTTTCTAGGTTTGACTTGTTCATACTTCTAATCTTAAGTTTACTTAGAATTTTTCATGATTCATCTAACTTCATAGTATTGATACATGTGTCCTTATCACTTAAGACTATTATTACATTCACATTTGCAACTTGCTGACATAACTTGAAACTTCAATTGTCTTATGTTTTATACATCATGTTATTGTGTCCATCTTCAATGCTTGTTTCTTGGTAGGTTGAGCGTCATACTTTGGTGGCATCTTAGTGATATTGATCTTTGTTTGTAGAAAATTCACCAAACAAGGATATCGGATTTCCATAACCCATAATATTATCAAGTTGAGTTTTCTAGATTACATTGTGTATTTATAAGTTTTTTTACATCGACATTTCCAATCACACTCCATGATCACTCTCATCTCTCTATCATCCTGGTGATGGATCACAAAGTGCGATATGAAACATTGATGTAAAAAAAATACATGCAATCTAATCCAGAAAACTCAGCTTGATAAATTTACTAAAGCCAATTTGGTTTGGTCAAGGGTACAAACAATTTACTCCTAAAAAATTGGACTTTGTGTGAAATTTTGTCAAGTAAGTCCACTTAGAGTTGAAAAGATTCACAATCATTTTGCTCCACATTTGTTTCCTTGTGTCCACAACCTTGTTGATCATAAAACTCATATGCTATTCTCCAAGGGACTTATGCAATTGCAAAATTTATTATTTATAAATTTATTTTTTAAGGAAAGTCGTGGTCTCTGGTCAAGCATAGTAGCTTCACATATATTCACATGCATTTTTTGAATGTTTTTGCACTATAAGATATGAATTCAATAGTGTTTGTTGCATATGCCTCATTCCAAGCTTCTAATTCCCACGTCAAGAAAATCCTTACAAAAATCCCACACATCTCATCCTTTTGTCTTGGGTTTTTATGCAAGGTGGGTTTGTAATTAGTGCTTAACTCATTCATGAGGACTTCTCGTGGTCACCTTTATTCAATGTCCTATATACTTAGTCAAATAAATATCCGGAATGTGGTGATCATAAGTCTACTTCCCACAAGAATTAAGAATGTGTTTTGGTAGTTACATTAGTACTTCATATTTGTCATAATAACTAATGATGGTTGTAAAAACTTATTGTTTATGCTAACTATCAAATTTTATATTCTTGACACAAAGGGGGGAGTTGTTTTCTTTTTGTCATAACTTACGAATGGGGATTTTTTCTTTCAGGTGTGAATAGTCGAAAGAAGTTGGTTCTATCACCAACATTTTGGCATAAAGAAGGTTTTAATTTTGTGTTGTTTGAACATATTATTTGGCCTTCAACTTCATGTTTGTAAGCAAATTTCAACAAGGTATAACTTTCACCTTAGTTATCAAAATTTTGCAATTTTCTTTTTATGCCTATCAAAATTTTATAAGGAATTCATATTAAATTTTAAAATTAAGATCTAGATGCCTTATTTCTATAAATGGACAATTTGGGGGGGGGAGGTAAACTTGCATTTCACATTGATTTTTTCTTCTAATTAGACCATCTATAAAAGGTGAAAAAATAAGTAGAAACATTGTAAGAGAAAACAACATAAGGATGAATTTTGTCTCACATCAAAAAATTGAGTTACTATTGTAGCTTGCAAAAAATAATCTCATTATAGCATCTTGTGAGACATCATGATTTTTTGGGGATGAACAAGACAACCCCATGAATTGAATTGAGATATCATCTACCACATCACTTGATGCTACATCTAAATCTAGTATTGACTCAAGGTTGTTGGATGTTAGGGTTTTGAGTGATAAAAGTTCTCCATAAATAGGTTTTTCATGCCTAATTTCATTTTAATTCTAATTTTTTTATGTATATTAGTTTTGATAGAAACATATTCAACTTACTATGTTTTTTTTTTTTGAATTGAATATATCACACCTCATATGCTCTATGTTGGAGCCGCCTATTTAATTCAATACATTTTACACGAAACCTTTTCAATAGTAGCTATTTTGTTGGCTGAAAGTGTGACATAAGTTTATGCTTTCATCCCCTCTCTCTATCTCTCCCCCTGACTTTATTACTTGTCACTATCACCTTATTTTTATCACTCTTTCCCTCTCTATCTCCCCCTCTCCTTTTCTATCTACATATCATTGTCTCCAAATCTCTCTTTTATGCACTCTACCTCTCTCCTTCTCCCATCTCTTTATACCTCTTTATATCCATATATCTCCACATTCTATCTCCTTGTCCCTCTATATCTCTCCCTATCCCTCTCCATTGCTTTATATATTTGTCTATCTATATCTCCGTCTCTATTTATTGATATGTCTCTCCCCCTCTCCTCTTTATATCTCTCCAACTATACATCTCTCTCTCTACTTTTATCTTCTTATCTCTGGCTCATCCCACAATAATGGGTTACAAACTTGGGACATCAAATTTTTAAAAGAGGAGAGAATTTTTTTGGCAAACACCTCTGTTCAAAGGTCCACCTTCAAAAAAAGGTTCATTACAACCTTTGAGAAAAGGTAAGGACCTTTGTTTAAAGATCCACCTTCAAACAAAGGTCCTCGCCTTTTCTTGAAGGTTGTAATGAATTTTTACATTGTTAATTGTTAGAGTATGTTTAGCTATTAGTTGCTTTTTTACAGCTAGTTATGCTTTTTTGTTTAAGTTCACTTAAGAGTACTTATTTAATTGTGCACGTAGTTTAGCTTTTATGTACTTTTTTTTACTAGAGTTGAGCTTTATTTAGTTCCTCATGCTTGCACTTTAGTTCTCCTAAATTTAGCTCTACACTTTCTTTATAAGCACCTAATTGCACAATTGTAATTCATTTTGTATTCTTTCCTTTTGAGTAATATAACATTCATCTGTGTAGCTCTCATTTTTGGAAGGTTTTCTTGTTTGTTGTTTGATCTTGTAGGTGTTTGTGTTGCAAAATTCAACATGGTATCACAACGTGGATTTGACAAGCCCCTTCTCAAGTTTTGAGGGTTTCTTTGCTCATAAGCGTTGTTGGGTCACATATTTTCTTTCTATGGATTTGGAGGTGGGAAAATTTTTAATCAATTTTGGAGCAAAATGAGCATCACCATCGCATTTGTAGCATCAAAAAACCCTAAAATTGATTGTTGTTTCATCAAAATTTGAGCAATAGAATTTGGGGTTAAATTGGTTGAGGGCACATTTATCGAGGCAAGTTTTGGAGATAGATAAAAAACATGGTCAGTTTGGGGCAAAACGGACATCACCATAATGCTCAAGAGGCTCAAGAAACCAAAAATCACTTGTCAATTTGTGAAAATTAGAGATCAGGGAATTCTTTACAATTTTTTTTAAAAAGTTTCCATTTTTTTAAGGTTTCCATTTTTGGCAAGTTTTTGTTTTTGACAAGTTTCTATTTTTGAAAAGTTTCTATTTTTGGAAACTTTCTACTTTTAGAATTTTTTTGGAAACTTTCTTTGTTTAAAAACTTTTTATTTTCAAAAAGTTGCTATTTTGGGAATTTTTTCATTTTCGGGGTCCCTTCATACCTTTGAAGCCCTAAAAAAGCAGTCTTTAATGTTTTGCTCATAACTTCGTTATACAGATTCAAAATCGGCCAACCAAGATATCTTTGGAAAGATGGTTAAGAGGGCTATCTAATTTTACAGGTGGTTTGATTAGATTCTATACCAATTTTTGTATCAGGCCTCCAAAGTCAGCCTTTAGTTTTGTGCTTTCGAGGCCATAACTTGAGCAAATGAACTTTGTTTTTTGACTTCCGCATATCATCAAAAAGTTCTCAGAGTCCTCTATATAGATCTGCTATTAGTTTTTCTAGAATATTCACTAGCTACTTAGTGATATCAATATTCTTTATTTTTTAATTTTATGATATCTCAACTTATACAAGTGCAAAAGGGTTTACTTTTCTTGTTGTGGAGGGGTAGAATCATCATCTTTGAGCAGATTCCTATATTTATCTAACCCTAGCCTAATGGCATATCCTTCTATTGAGAAACCCACCCCTTGTAACTATCATAGTTGGAAAACTACAATGGTCAAATTGCTTCGGTTTAGAGGTTCAAGGTCTTGTTTAGATCAAACCCAACCCAACTTGACTAATAGGTATGAGATCATTCAATGTAGGGACAAGATCGATCATGCTATGGGTTTGATTTCCCTACATGTTTTAGACAATCTCCAGTTCTATATTGATTTCTACACCACTCCCAGGGCTATGCGGCTCAAATTTGAGAAAATATATGGGGGTATTAATGAGTTTTTTAAAGTTTAGCTTGAGATACATTTGACATCATTGACTCTTGATTTATTTCCTTCAATTGAAGATTTTCTAGCGAAGTTCAAATCCATCAGATCATAGTTACAAGGTTGTGGCAAGTAGAAGATTGATAAGGAGTTCATTTTTTTTATTTTGTCCAATCTTTGAGGCCAATTTTAGTTATTTGCTTCATCATTCTATTCCACCATGGGTGCTTTTAGTATTGCATTCACTATGCCTTCATTTGAGGTGTTTTGTGAGCACTTGACACAAGACTAGGCCAAGCTATCACACCTTGATTCAATTTATGGTTCTAAATCTTATGCCTTGGTTTCTCAAACTCCTGCATCTACAACAAAATAAAATAAGAAGAAGCAAAAGAATAGAGGTACACCATTTACTCATATGCCTCCATCTTTAGAGTCTCATATACATGATTCAAATTCTTCCACCTCTTCCAAGAGGTCTTTATCTAGTAAGGACAAGCCTAAGTGTACTTAATGCACCAACTCAAGGCATGATGGGCATCAACATTATGCAAAGAAGATTGACGTGTTCAAAGAACTTCTTTGAAAGTAATATTTAGTTGCCTTCATCTAGTGCATCTTTTTCCACCACTTTAGGACCTAGACATTTTGGGTCTTCATATATGACATGTGGTGATGACAAGATGAAAGGCCATGCTCTCTTTGCATTGATAAATTCTTAGTCCTCTAGGTGCCTTCTAGACTTCGGAGCTTCACATCATATGGCATCACCAGAGGGTATGTTCTAAGCATCATGCATTTCCACAAATTTTGATGGGTAATAACACTTACATGAGTGTTAATGGGAGTGGTTCTATTGAAGTTGATGGTGGTACATTCAATAATGCTCTTTGCGTCCCTACATTATCTTCCAACCTTCTTTCCATCTACCATATTACTCACAATGGGACATGCAATCGTTCACCCTGATTTAGTGCTTATTAAATATTTGTATAGTAGAGAGCTTATTGTAGTTTGCAGTGTTGATCATGCATCCCAATTGTATGAGTTCTCACATTTTTCTCCCATTGAGCATGCATCTGGTCCTATCTCTCATGCATTGAGAGTATATCAAAAATATGATGAGAGGTTTGATTACTTGAACCTATGTGTGCTTTAGTCATTCATAGTAGTTATTGAGACTTGTGGAGATCCTCCTCCACCTCTTGCTTCTTCAAAGATCAGTTTAGTTTAGCGGGTTTATTGTTCCCTTCTAGTTTTAGCAAAGTGGGATGAGTACGTGCCAAATATTGTAGGGTTATTTGATACATCACACACTCCAAACATTGGGTACATGATTAAGGATATTCCATTCCTCCTTGATGGTAGTTTGAGCATTCCTATCATCCCATCTTCAATACCTTCAATAGTTGTTCAGAAGGTTTCTTCACATTTTTTTGGATTTTCTTCAATTGATTTGATTCTTATAGTTGGATAGTTGAGCAGTCTTCCATAACACATATCATGAAACTTTCCCTTCCATGGAGTTGTTTTAGCGTTGGCCACTTGCTTTGTTTCTTCCTAAGGGGAGGAAAATGGTTTGATGCTCTTGGATCTTCATTAGAATTCATCCTCGAGCCTTCATCTTTGGCATTGGAGCTTCTTCATTATGGGGGGATACATTGTCTCTTCTTTTATCTCCTATGGGGGGAATATTCATTGTACTTTTGTGATCGATTCAGTTCTTGGGTGGCCACTTGGAGTCCTTCATCTTAGTCACATGTAGCACCTTTTTTATTTCATTGCATCTCTAGCTTTTGGAGATGAGTTTTTTCCCAAGTGGGTTTTGTCCTTTTCTCTTCTTAGAGAAACTTCATTGGTTTATACATGGGTACCTAATAAGGCCTTTTGTTCTCAGGACACATTTCTGCATTCATACATTTAGTGTTTTTCTACTCACCCTAAGTTGCATTTAAGAGGGGGTGTTAGAGCATATTTAGCTATTAGTTGCTTTTTTGCTTAAGTTCACTCACGAACTTGCTTATTTTAGTTGTGCACCTAGTTTAAATTTTATGCATATAGTTTAGCTAGAGTTGAGATTTATTCATCTCCTTATGCTTGCACTTTAGTTCTCCTAATTTTAGCTCAGTGCTTTATTTATAAGCACCTCATTGTACAATTGTAATTCATTTTATATTATTTTCTTTTGAGTAATATAGAATTCATTTATGCAACTCTCATTTGTGGAAGGTGTTCTTGTTTGCTGTTTGATCTTGTGGGTACTTGTGCTACAAAATTCAACATTAACTTGTGTGAAAAGTACCTTCATTTGAAGGTATATAATATATTCACTAGAATGAACCTTTGAACGAAGGTAACTTCGAGCAACAATCCTTGGCTAGGTGTCTTCCCCCATCCTCTTCAATTTTTCTTAGAAATTTGACTTTCAAAGCGTAGGTTGGACTTTCAAAGCTTAGGTTGGACTTGCAAATGGAATCAATGTAACAAACCAACTTGCAAGATCGTAGCCCTCAAAACGAGCTTTCCAACAAGTATGATTTTAATTTAGTTTCATATTATTGTAATTTTTTTTATCTTTTACGAAAAATAGTTTTTTCTCCAAACATCAAGTTCTTTGTTCTACACATGTGGAAAAATAGTAAATTAGTGAAAAAATTCTAAAAAATATCTATGCACTAGGTATTGATGTCTTGTTCCAACCCAAAAAAAGATGAATTTTGATATGTACAAAATATGTTAAGCTCAATGTCATACACCTACGTCTAAATTATAATTGGTTTGACATTAGAACTTATTTTAAAGAAATATGAAACAAAATGCAAGCGTTAGATATTGGTGTTATAAATCTATATTTACAAAATAGAATTTTATTGTTTGTATAAAAAAAGTATGCATGATGTCGTAAACATCCCTGTTTAAAAATGTTGTTTACTATAAAAAAATAAGTTAATAGAAGTTACATAAAAAAAAAAATACTAATTTAAAAAAAATACACTTAGAATCTACATAAAAAATCTCACAAGTCATTAGTTTGAATCATCTTCAAATTTATAACCATTTATCTTCTAGAGGTGTTAGAAAGTGAATATTTAGTTCAAAATGTTGATTCCAATGTCAAGTTAGGCCAAAAAATGGGAAACATTATTGTGGGATGACCCCTCTCTATCTCTTGATACCTTTTTCCTTCTATATTTACCATCTCTCTCTCTCTCTCTCTCTCTCTCTCTCTCTCTGTATATATATATATATCCCTCTCTTCCTCCTTCCTTTATCTCCCTTGCTCTCTCTCTATGTATCCTCTTGTATATTTGTAGATCTTTATCACTCTATCTCACACTTTCCCTCTTCCTCTATATATCTCTTTGTATCTCCCCCTTTCACTCTTCCTCTGTATCTCTCTATATCTTCCTATCTATCTCCCTTTCTATTCCCACTTCCCCCCCCCGCCTCTCTCTCTCTCTCTCTCTCTCTCACACACACACACACACACACACACACACACACACACACTCCATGTTCCCCCCTCCTATCTCTATCTCTTTGTCTCTATCCCCTGCCTCTCCATCTCTATATTACTTACCTCTATCACCCCCTTTCTCTCTTTGTTTCCATCCCCGTATATATGCCTCTTCCTCTCTATCTATATCTCATTATCTCAGCCTCTCTCTTATTCCCTTATGGCTCTTCTTTCATCTCTCCAACTCTATCTTTTTATTTATCTGTGTCTTCCTCTTTCTCTTCTCTATCTTTTTCTCTACCCTTATCTCCTTATCTCTCCCTAACCCTCTCTATATATTAATCTATATCTTGCTTCCCTCTCCCTCTCTGTCCTTCTCTACTTATCTATCTCCCTCTCTTCCTATCTCTCTCCCTTTATCTCTATCTCTCTAGATCCCCCCTCTATCTCTCCCTTTTTCATTCCTCTCTATCTCTACCTCTCTCTTTCTTTTCTGATATATCTCTATCTCCCCCTCTCTCTATCTCTATTAATCTATCTCTAATTTCAAAAACTATACACAACCCCTCCCCCCCAAAAAATTGCATTCCTTGGTGTTGGCACTAATGAATGGGAACCTCTTACAGTTAGCATGCATGAATACATTAATTTATATCTAAATGAATGCCACACAAAAATAAAATTCCAATATTTTATTTTCAACTATTGCCATGACAATTTTGTGGAAAAATTTGCAATGTTTCCTTCCTTTTACTAGACCACATATTAATTTGGTCACTCAAATAATCTATCTGATATATGATAGATTTCAGTCAAGTGGAAAGGGTTATCCGATTGGAACTAGTTGCATTTAGCTTTTTCAACCTATCAACCAATGCTTAGAGTTCTCTTTTGTTGTTTTCAATTTTACTTATTAGGTTTTCTTGTGTTTGAGGAGGATGTTCATGAATAGATGGAGGAGTTTGTCAAGGGTTTAGTTATCCCTACTATTCATTGGGGTATGAAGGATTTTTCAATTCCTAAAAAATACAAAGGTTTGAATCAAAACAATTATTAAATTGCTATTCTATTCACTTTATATAGTTAAAAAATAAAAAAAACTCACCTCATTGACCTCTTGAACAACATGGCAACATTATGTTGGCAACTTGATCAACTAAAAAAATATGTTTGTGTTATTCCTCACTTATGTTTGGCTATAATAGAGATAGGAGATTGGTCTCAACTGAGCTTGGCCTCTTATTTTTTTGTTTTATGATAAACATAATATGAGTGTGTTATAACATGCTTGCATTATACCTTGGATGACCACTTTTTGGTCTCTCGTATTTATGTATGCACCCTAGTTCTCTACATAATTTTTATGCTTCCACAAAATTAGGATCAACTTCACATAAATGCTTCAATTTATAAAATTATCCCATTTACACTCTCATTTTCGTTAGCAAACCTTATTTGGCTTCCAACTCCTATGTTTGGTACAAAACAACAACTTTGCACAAACTCAACTTGTCTCACATGTTTACAATTTAACTTATATTAGTTGCTCCAATATTTTAATGCTTGATGCTCTATGTATAACATAATTTTGTAGGTAACAAGTAATGTCTCAACTTCTTCAATTCTTGAATTATGTCATCAAATTTCTAATCATAAAATAAATATTATATCCTCAAATCATTTAAATTCTCACTTAAATAAGCTATTGTTTTACCTTTCTCGTTCAATAATGTTCTTATTGCATTTGCAATTGCATCACAATCAACTTGGAATACCTTATCAAAATCTAGTAATGTATCAATAGTTGTTTGATCACCTTCTTCTTTAATAATTTTAATATTATAATTTCTCTTGATGTACATTTGAATTCTTTCAACTCCCCTCTCATTGTCTTATTTATTGATGCACAAATACCTCTAAAATTTCTAAAAACTTCTTATAGAAACTAACTAATGCATGGAATTATCTTACCTCTCTAACATTTACTAGTGTAAGCTATTATATATATTTTTTCTCTTAATTTCTCTATTTCCATCTTCAAACCTTTATCTAATATTATAAATCTCAAGTATATTAATTTTGACTTTGTGAAACTACATTTCTTTACATTGATCAACAATTTCTCTTATTTCAATCCCTACAATACCAATTTAATGTGTTCTAGGTGTTCCTCCTTAGTATTACTGAAAGATAATATATCATCTAAATAAAGCAAGTCACAAACTTGCCTAAATATTGGTTCAACACTTTATTCATCAATCACAAAGATGTACTATTCAACCCAAAGGGAATAACTAATCACTTATATAATCCTTCCTCTGCCAAGTTATTTAGTATTCTATGCATTTCTTTCTTGAATTTTCATTCGATGATAACCACTTTACAAATCAATCTTCATGAAATATGTTATGCCAATCAAATAGGTCCTTATATCATCCAACCTTGGAAATGGGAATCTATACATAATTGTGATATTATTTAATGCTTTGGAGTCTATACACATTCTTTACTCACCTCCTTTCTTTGGTACTAGTACTATAGGTACCATACATGTAATTAAATTGTCTCTAATGAAACCTTTCTTTATTAACTCTTTTACATGTCAATTTATTTCTTTATTCTTTGCTAGTTTGATTCTATGATTAAAATTATTTGGTGAGGTTCTCGTAAGTTTATATGATGATTGACACTCCTTACTAATGGCAATCCATTTGACATGTTGTTTGATATGATGTCATTATATAGTATTAGTAATTTTAATTTTTTTGGTCTCCAATGCTTCTTTTTCACTTATAATTGTATATACTACCTTTGTGGTGCCACAAATTCTAGGGTCCAATACAAACAAACATTCTCATATGCTAGAACGTCTAAGAATTTTCTTCCATCCATTAAATAGATTATGAAACTATCACAAACTTGCCTTTTTCTCTTATTCAATGGTAGTAAAGTTTGTTTTTTATCATCCTTCATCATAGTGTAGCTATTTTATCTCCCAGTATGTATAACCTTTCCATTATACTACGATGGTCTACCCAAGAATAAATGCCATACATTCATTGAAAATATCACATAAAACTTCATCTTGGTATGTTCTTATCTTGAATTTCACTAAATATTATTCACTTATGAAAATCTTATATTTTTCCTTAGACATGATATTATATATGGGATAGGTTGATTTGAATTAAATTTTAACTTATTAATCATCTCTTCAAATAATAAATTATATTTACTTCCACTATATATTATAAACTTGTATAACACTTCATTATTACACACAATTTTGAACAAATTATTCCTTTGTGTTATTTCTTCTTTCTCTGTACCATATAGTTTAAGCATACATATTTTCATGATCAATGACTCACATCTCTTTGGTTCATCTATGTGCTTTGTGACCCTTTTAAGTCTTCATTAGAATATGCAACTCGTGCACTACTTTTAGATGTCTTACTAGTGCATCTTGGATTCTACAAATATTCAAATTCTTTAGGTTCTTTTCCTCCACAAATAAAATAAGTTTCTCTCTCTAAGATATCCTCCATTACCCCTACCATATTTCCCTCTACCTCTTTGATAACCATTAGTTTTTGCATTATAATATAAATCATTAGATTCCTTTCTAATCTCATATGAATTAATATCATTGCAATGTGCATTATTACTCCCTCTTTCTTCTACCTCTTTGGAATATTCCTCTTCTTCCCCTCTATTAGTTTTATTTATTTTTAAATATTTTATTCAAATTCTTCCACTTTTAGTACAATAGATATTCTTCTTCTATTGTCTTCAATCTGACCAAGCTTAGTTCTTCTTGAATAGTCCCTCTCAATCCATTGATGTATCTTGCAACCTTTTCCTTGCTTAATTATTTCAAATACTAATAACGATCTTATAAAATTCGTCAATATATTCATTCATAGTCCTCATCTCAAGATTTTATAATATTTTCAATAATTCTAACTCATGATCCTTTAATTTGGTCACCATCCTATACCATTTTTCTATCTTTTCTCCCCCTCTATTTTTTTCTAATTATACTTCTTTCCACCAAATAGTAGCATGCCCTTTAAATTTAGTCTTGACAAATCTAACTCTTCCAAGATCTACAATTTTTATACACTCAAAACATTACTCTAGATCATATGTCTAGTTAATCAATTCTTTAACATGCAAATTATTAGCAGTGAAATTTTTAGTGGCTAATATTAGCCAATTGGCTATTTTTTGAAATTTGGAAATCAAAATTCGGCTAATAAGTTCAACTTTTAAGGTGACCCAAATCACCACATTTTTACAAATTTTTATGTTAGTGTTATTTAAATCGCCAGAAAATTTATTTTATTAATTTTTTTAACTCAATGATTCACCACAATATTCGATATGTGATTGGATCAGATTCGCCAACATTTTATAATTTATTGTATAAATCTAAATTAATTCGTCAATAATATATCATAATTATTAGTTACTTTAGGGTTATATCAACAATCTTTAGTTGCCACCATTGATTTAAAATACAATCTAATGACCTTCATTGTATTCCATGAGGTAAATTGTACCTACAAGTTGTAATGCTCATGGGATTTGAAATTACTTTTGAATTGTTGATCTCAATGAAAATCAATGACCTAAAAGCAATTTTTGGCCCCATGAGTATTACAAATTGTTGGTACATTTTATCTCACAAAATACAAAGAGGGCTATTAGATTATTTTAAATTAATGGTAGAAACTAAATAAAGTCTACCCCTTAAGCTTATTAATGATTTCCACCTTCAAGCCTTTACTTTTCAATAAAAAAGTTTTTTTTTTAATGAAAGGATTTGCAATAGTAATTAATGCATACTCTTATTATTTTCCAAGATTAGTCAATATTTTCTACCAAAAAAAATTGATATAAAAAATTCACCAATAAAATTAATATTTTTCTTTAAAAAAAGGAAAGATTCGCCAATAAAAAATATTATTATTTTTTAAAAAGATTAAATATTCGCCAAGAATTTATACAATTTTTTGAGAGGGGGTTTCTTAAAGTTATCGCTGATTATTAGATTCACCTACAATATCAACTCTAGGCCTCCAAAGAAGTTTAGAGATTAATTTCAACCTTTTTACCTAACTTATTTCTTCTTTCTCTTTGTCTTCTTTATCTTGTTTGATAGCCTCTACATTATCTCTTATTCCAATCTCTTCGCGATCACTTTCATAAGTTTTAGGTTTAAGACCCCTTCTTTATCTTCTTCTATAGCATCTAATCCAATCTACTTTCATCATTTAAAATATCTCTTCAATCTTTCCAACAATACTAACAACACCTTTTCATCTTTGTGGAAGCATTTATCCTAATGCAATATGCCCCAAGCTAGTGGTATATGTTGGATTTTGCGAGAAGCAAGAATTGAGATAGGATCTGATGTTAGTCATAGATCACATGCACCTCCAAGAAATAGATGATTGAAGATAAAAATAGCTAAATGGAGAGAAATCTAAAATGAGAGAAAAATAGAGACATAAGAGAATTTTGAGAAGACACTGAACTATCATTGAACTAGTAAAGGTGAGAGTCTAGTGCTTATATACATCCAAGAGGTGCATTAACTACCACTCCCCATAAAAAGTGGGAGGTTTAACCTAATTGGTAAATGCAAAAACATGTGGCATAACCTACTTACATGAAAACAAAAAAGGAGTTATAAAGCTAGCACATAAAGTCTCTCTATTTGCCTTTATCATACTTCTCTTCACAATACTTACCAAGAATGTATCCTTGACAAACTCTATCAAAAATTTGAATAGAAGGAAACCTTGAAACCATGTCCTGCCGAGTGAGTTGTTACAAGTAATTATAGTTCAAGTGGATAAATCATTGATACCACAAAAAACCCACCTCATATGCATGATTGAGTAATACTATCAAAGGAGAGTCAAGAATGAAGTGAGAAAATTGATACAATCTAGGTTAATGGTCTGCTTTTCCCACAAAAATAATAGATTCATTTTGCATTTCACTAATTACCAATGTATTTGGTGTGAAATCAATTCGCTTTCCAAAACCAATGTGAGTGATCTAATAAACAGATATGAGATTAGTTTAAAAAGATGGAACACAATAACTATGGAAATGGTCCTACCAAGTCACTATGTACCAACTCCAATAATTGCGTACCTCTCCATGCTTTTACTTTATCATACTTATCCTTAGTATTCTTACCAAGAATGCATCCTTGGGAAACTCCATCAAAAAATTGAATAGAAGGCAACCCTGAAACCATGTCTGGTTGACTGAGTTGTTGCAAGTAACAATAGTTCAAGTGGTCGAACCTTTGATGCCACAAACAACTCATCTCATCTGCATGAGTGTTGAAGGAGATTCATGAATGAAGTGAGAAAACTAATATAATCTAGATTGATGGTATGCTTTTCCCACAACAATAATAGACCCATTATGCATTTCACTAATTACCATTGTATCTGGTATGAACTCAATTGGCTTGCCGAAACCAGTGTGAGTGATCTGATAAACAAATAGGAGATTAGTTAATCCTCAAATGCTCCTTTGCCCACATTAGTAGACCCTCTCCCATGCACTTAAACATGAGTTTCATCATCCATTAGTATGGAAGGCATCGAATGTGGCTCTAAAAAGGTGAAATCATCTTTTGAAGAAGCCATGTGGTGTCAAGCACTTGAGTCAATGATCCAAGCATTTGGTTGTGAAGCAACAACAACTAGGGTCTTACCCTTTCCTTTCCCCTTACTCTATTTGTCCTTAGAAGATCCTTTTGATGAACTCTCTTTGATTGAATCAAACACCTTAATATTATTCTTTTCTAGAAAATGTGAAAGGTGATCAATTTGTTTCTTTAAACACTTATGTTCATCATGGCCAGATCTCTTATAGTAAGAACACTTGACCCTCACCTTCTTAGGTTGTTCACCTTTTGATGAAGAGGTTTGATTATCCGCTTTTGAAGTAGCAAAGTTTTGATCTTTCTTTTTCTCTCCCTGGTTCTTTTATTTCTTATCTTTATTACTAAACCCTTTTTGTTCTTTTGTGCCTTGATTTACAACAAAGACATGCGACTCAGAGGGTTTGATTGTACCCATTTGAACCATAAAATATGGTACCTAGGGCACATTTGGTAGCATAAAATGTAGAAACAAACACTGCATAGTTAGGACCGAGCTTAGAAAGAACATTTAGGATCTATCATCCTTCTTAGTTCCACATTGTTCCAACTACAATCTTACAAATTTGAGTTTTGTGAAGAGGTCTTGTATAATGTTAAAATTGGTTGGACTCAACCCTATGAGTTCATTCTCTAACTAATGACCTCTTAACTCATACTACTTACCAAAGAGGTTTTCCAAAGTTGTCCACACTGCATTTGGTGTAGTGACAGATATAATGTGAAAAAGAAGGTCAGGAGAGACTGACATACATAGAGTACCAAAGGCTTCATCACATTTGTTAAACCATTTTATCATTTCTGCAACATCCTGAGGTTCAGTTTTGAGTCTCATTGTAACACGATGATATCCATGTCTTTTCATATATATTATCATCTTAGATTTCAATCCAAAATAATTATATGGTGTTAAAAGAGGAACTGTAGATGCATCCATTATAGCAAAAAATAATATTGCAAAGAATCAAGAAAAGTGCAAGAAATAAGACACACAAGACACCCCCCCTTTCCACTAGTCTAAAAAATTATCCCCCCACCAAATATTACAAGGTTGGTACTTTATAATTAGTGCATTTACAAGGCCATTTATCAGATTACAATACTTTCCAAAAATAGAAAGTTTTGATATAAATAACTATGAAGTAAAAATTGAAAAAAATATCCTTATAGCTATGTAGTATTGCTCAATAACTTTCCAATGCCTATTCTTTTTTGAAAAATGAAGTTTCGAGGTGAAAGATATGGCCTATTGAAGAGGAAAAATATACCTAATTCAACCTACAATATCTAATGAAAAATGACATTTTTTTTTCTAATAAAACCTATGTGGATGGAAAGTGCTCCTTTCCAACTTTCCATCAAATACTCATTTGCGAAAATCCGACACCCAAGGCAGAAGTTATGCAACTTTTAAAAAAGTTGCTAAATATGCCAATTAAAAAATGGCTCACGCCCTGTTCAGACTCATTTTTTTCAAAATTTACTAACAATTTGAAAACAAGAACAAAAACCCCCAAAAAATTGATGCTAGGAAACAAACCTAGAAGTTGTTTTTCCTGCAAATGAGTAGGAGTTGGAATCTGAAGCCAAAATGAAAACAACTCCAGTAAAAAAAATTCACTCTAATTTTTCACCGTGTCCTCCAAACTCCAATTTTGGTGAAATAAAAGTCACTTTTGACTTTCTAAAGCCTTCTAGACATTTTGGAAATGTTGAAGAAGCTTCCAATATTACCAAAAGCTGCAATCACTCAAATCTCATAGGAACACATGTATATATAAACCATATTAACTAGAATCTTATTTTCCTTTAAACTATTTTAATTCTCTAGGTCACACAAGAATGCAGGATATGAGCATAATTGTTTTTTAAGGAAAATATTAACAATCTAATTGTCTCAAATCTCTCTAAACAATTAAAAAAAAAACAATGAACTATACTAGATAAAACAATTTTGATACAATGTTGGATTATGCGAGAAGTGAGAACTGGGCCAAGATTTGATGTGGGTCGTAGATCACATGCACCTCCAAGCAACAGATGATCGAATATCAAAATAGCTAAATGAAGAGAAATTTGAAATGAGAGAAAAATAGAGACAACAAAGAGAATTTTGTGAAGAATCTCACCGAGATATTATTGAACTAGTGAAGGTGAGAGTGTAGTGCTTATTATATAGAAAAAAAAAGCACATACATCCAAGAGGTGCATTAACTCCCACTCCCCATTAAAAGTGAGAGGTTTAACCTACTTGGTAAATGCCAAAACATGTGGCATAACCTCCTTACATGAAAACAAAAAAGGAGTTATAAAGTTGGCACATAAAGCCAAAAGAGGGTGAGAAACCCAACTACCCCATAACCCACTTATGAAATGACAAAATAGTGGTTAAGTGAGGTGGCACAACAAGTCAAAAGAGGGTGTGTAACTCAATAACCCATGAGTATGTGAGAGTTACACATGTAGCTAAAGTATTTCACCACTTGTCCTCATATTAACCACTCCTAATAACCTAAGCAAGCTTAAATATAATGTGATATGGAAAAATAAAAACCTACACTAACAGTATATTCACAATCAACCCTTACAATTGCCTCTACATTAATATTTATTTAAATAGGCTTCTTGTAGACTACTTTAATTCAATAATTTATTAAAAAATAGGGGCCTTTCTTATCACTAGTACAAATTTTAGGATTCCTAACCTAATGCTCTAATATTGTCTAATATATTCATGGCTAGAGGTTTTAATTAAGGACTGTCTAACCATACAACCAAATAACACACACATAGAAAAAATCAATGAAATAACAAATAAACGATACCATGAATTGCATTGTTCCATAGTCATAGAATAAATTAAAACATGCCACAATGGTCTTACATGTAGGCTTAGACTTGACAAACATATAGGTACAACTATGTGCAAATTTTAAAATTTACATATGAGATTACCGAGTTATTTAATTTGCTACTAAACTTCCACACTATTTATAATATTTATCTCTTCAAAGTTTGATCTAATTTATGCACTCCCTCTTGCTTCCCTCCAAATGATCATGAGTGGTGTTTATATACTGAGTCTTAACCTAGGGTTGATTTATGTTTTCTAAAAGGTTGTGCAAGGATAAAGGTAAGATGCATCATGTAGCCTCAAAATATGTAATAGACCTTCTTTATAGTTTAAACAAGTTATATATTTTGACTAGCAATTATGTTTGAGAAATCAATTTGTGTATACTATTTTATCTTGAAGCTCTAGTATACATTGGGACCTTAGAAAATGGATTGTAGTGAATTAGGACAATCTACATTTTTTTTTCACTCAAAATTTGATATTCTTAGTAATGATTTTGGAACCTAAATAGGCTTTTGTGCTAATAACCAAAGGTTGTGGTGATCAAAGGATGCCTATAAAATTATTGTGAATTTACGTAAACATAAACAAACATGAAAGAAATTTTTTTTTTTGGTGATGCAAGATTGCTATCACACCCAAGATATTCCTACATCAATATTCTTGCACATCTCCTTCAACCTCTACACAACATATATTTTGTGCACCCATTGAATGTGTTGAGGAAAATGAAAATATTCTACAAGTCAAAATTTATTGCACACTTCATATTACCATTTGTGCCGCATCTATCTTTTTTTTACCATCCATTACATTTGTGATACATCTATCTTTGCTATACTATCCATTATATTTGTGCCACATCTATCTTTTCTATAATATCTATTACATTCTAAATCACCTCCATACTTTTAATGCATGCATACATTCACCTCTACTTTACAATATATTGATATTTTCATTCATGCACACATATATTATTTCTAGAAATTCAAATTCATGTGCTATTCAATGGTATGCTCTCTTAAAATTTCATGTGGTAAGAATAGGTCATTTTATAGTTCCCTTGAGTGTATATAAAAGGAACCTAAGAATATAGAATTATGCCTCTATGTGTGCTTTGAAAATGCACCATTAATGTTGTGTTCTATATATAACCACATCTATATTATCGTGTGCATGCCTTCAAAATATTATCACAATTACAATGATTTTACCTAGTGTCGCACCTCTACACCTTTCTTTTTTATTAGCAATGTAGTATACCTCATTTATAATTTCTATTTTAAAAGTAGATAATCATAAAGTGTGGCATGGACATAACATTCCAAATGATGTTTACCTATGTGGTCAACAATCCATATACTTGCATAAACGTGCCATTCATGTATGCACACTATAAATAACTCTCTTACATTATTGCAAATTCTTGTCAAAACCTAGCATGATATGGGGCTAAGAAAATCAATGACATAAAATAAAAATATTTTTTAAAGTAGATATGTTAGAAAAAAATAACAACTTAATAATTTTTGGAGTGGATACATTAGAAAAAAATAACAATCTCTAAGCACTCAGATTGTATTAGCATACTTGAATATAGTGCACTTGATTTATACTTTTCATTTTGAGAGTAGATCCACACAAAGTATGACACAGACATAAAATCCCAAATTACGTTTTCTTAAGTGGTTACTAATTCATATACTTATGCATAAATGTGGTATTCACAGTTACACATTATATACAATTTTCTACCACTCTTGCAAGTTCCCATCAAACCCTAGCACATGAGGCTAAGAAACTTAACAACACAAAAGAAAACTAATTTCCTGGTAGATTTGTTAGAAAAAATTAACAATCTTTAAGTATTCAGATTGTATTAACAAACTTGACTTTACACTTGAGAAATTAAAACATGATTCTATATGTTATATTTATTTCCAATCATGTCTAAGTTCTTACACATAAATATAACAAACCCCAAAACCATAAAACTTAAGAATACACACATAACCACAAAGGTAGTTGCCATAGCCTTAATATACCACTAGATACCCATTATCCCTTAGATCCATGTCCCTAAACAAACACAATAAAATCACATAGTTGCAACAAAAACTAGAAATAATTCATGAATTTTTACCAACTAAAACATTAATAAACACAAATGCACGAAAAAAAACCTCACAACTTAAAAACTCTATTGTAAAATTCTAATTAAATCTTTGACAACATAACCAAATATTAACACTATTTTAACCCTCCTTTGCAATACAACCCTACTAATCAAGCATTTAAGATTTATGCATCGAATTGCTAAAGGAAACAAACTTAAAAGATGATTTAACTCGAGTTGCATATGGATTTAAAACCCAATACTTTTTTCTATAAGAATCAAACCTTATAAATCCAAACAAACAAATACATGCAAAAAATAGTTGTTAAAGATAATAAACGTTGACCATTAACACATGGATCGAAAAATAATGAAACATCTTATTATCCCCATAATGAACAAATCACATACATCCTCTCTTGCCAAAAGGGGCAACTAACCATCTCTTCTTACCTCTTAAATCATAAACTATGGATCTACTTCTAACTCTTAGTTTTTATTTCAAAGCTTCTCTATCATCTCAAAACGTCTCTCATATAAATATGCAAACTCTCCTATTTTACAATAACATATCTCACATGCATATTACCATAAATTAATATTTAAGTAATTACATAATAATTATGGTTTACTTATTACTTTTCCTACCAACATGACTTGTAATGCAATACCTTTTTATCTTATCTTACTTGACTTGGACTTTTCATTATTGTACATGTTTGTTTATTTATTAAAACTAAGAAAAATATTTGATTTATATTTTGAAGAATATTATAGGATGATGATGTAATGCTAATGTAATCTTTTTTTATTCACATGTAAATATAATTTTAAACATGTTCAATAGATTCCATAAATAACTCTTAGATGATCCATTCCCATTAGGGTAGTTCTTTAAATACTCCACTTTAGTGCTCACAATCTTGGCAATTCACACTTTAGTTAGATCACAACTAGTGAAGACGGAGAGAAGGGGCCCTATTTTCAAATTTTGAAATTAAATATTCGAGGTTCAAATTTGTGGGTACATAGATGGTATAAGTCAAATTTACACTCATAGATGCCAACACGAACATCAAACAAATCATTTCGAAATTGAAATCACTTTTCAAAGGTAAATAACATCCATATCAAGATCAAACAATGTTATTTACCAACTTTGACATAAAACAAACCATCTTATATATTAATCAATATATTTAGAAACAACCTCTGACTATTGATTATTCTTAAACATCATTCAATTCAATAATCAAAAGTTAATTCTAGCTAATTAAAATAAAATAAATATTTATCAATTTTAATATGAATAAAATATACAATCGCTGTTAACTATTTAACGATTAAACCAAACGATATTTAAATAACATAATCACCATCAACTTTAAGACATATATTTTTATAATAATTATACAATTTTCACTGCTTCAAGATAATTTTCCTTTCATTATCTTAAAAAAGGTGATGTAATACAGATGGAAGTCTCCATGAAACTACTCTCCTTCACCTACTCATTGCCTCAACTTTTCTAGCAACCCCCACCAAAAAAAAATGTCATTATTTGGACTTTTAATTTATAATCATGTGAATTTTGAGTTGAAATTTCTTACATACTTTAAGAGGGAATAAAATGTATAGTTTTTTTTTAAAATTTTAAGTGACAAATTTAGCTTGACATTTGGTCCCATTTTCACCCGTACCCATGTGAGACTCTTTTGTTATGTAGCTTCCATCTTTATACTCTTTAATAATGACACCGGGGTTGGTGAGCAAGCAATGTCACAAGCATTATAAAAATAAATTGAAAAAAATTAAAGTAGTTAACAATGATGAGTGTAGTGGAAGGGAAGAATTTGTCATAAGTTGGATGTTACAAGTAGAAAGTTGTTGATGTTAAATTATAATTTAATTGGTAAGGATGATGATTTGTCATATTATTCGTTATGATATAAATTTTGGACGGTATAATAAATGATAAGTTTGATTTTTTAATGATTTAGATTAAATAATTTTTCTTAATTGTAATTATTTAGTTAAAGAAGACTTTTAATGTCGTTTATGTTTATTGAATTTTTATATAAATATATGTTTATTTATCATGTTGTTATAATCGACATATATGTCACCTAGTTGTATCTATTAAAAATAAGGTCAAGTGTCTCTTGTTATCTTTTGTTAATGTTTCTTCTTGAGTTTGTTTTCTTTTGTTCTTGGAATTATTTGTCAATTTTTTTTTTCGTTTAAATTATTTGTAAACTTTCATATTTGTCATGGTCTACGACCTCTTGGGTTTTGGTATATGGCAACTTGACGATTCTACTACTTTTTTTTATCTATGCGTTCTATTAAAAATTAAGGTCAAGTGTCTATTGTTATCTTTCGATAAAGTTTCTTCTTGGGTTTGTTTTCTTTTGTTTTTAGGATGAATTGCCACTTTTTTGGTGTGAATTATTTGTAAACTTTCATATTTGTCATCATCTATGACCTCTTGCTTTTGTTATATCCCAACTTAATGATTCTATGACTTTTTTATCTATGTGTTGTAGACTATGGTCTTATGAAAGATGCTAACTAAAATTGGTCATCTATTATAACTAAAATTGTTCACCTACTATTGTTTGGCAATATCAAAAACCTTTTAAGCCCGAGGAAGATTTTATTCGTTTTAAGTAATTCTTATTAAATATTGTGGATCTATGATTGAAAATTTATAGAAATTATACGCAAATAAATATAGAATAAAAACAAATGTCATATCTACATATTCATACACAAAATTAAATTTATAATAAAAATAAATATCATATTTCCTGACCCCAACTAAACCAAACCAAGGTAAGTTGGACACTAAATTAACTCACAAAAATACCTTTGAAATATAAAAAAAAATTAAAAATAAAATAAATATCATACCTACATAATAGATTGAGTAAGGAAAACTTAAGTGTCCTTCTCCCAATACTTACTTCGAATTGAACTACTTTGAAAGATATTGTTAACTCGTGAAAGACCTGTCCCCCTTGTTTATAATGGAGGTGAGCTATCATTAAAAATCCAAACATAAACAATAAACGATAAACAACAAACCACTTTTTATTATAAATTTTCAAATATATTTTGAGAAATATTTCTCCCAATTAAAAAATGGTGAAAAAACTCGCGCTCCATTATAGCCCACGTTAATAAGCGGTAGAAATAATGGCCCACAGATCATGATATTAAGTTGAAGTAAAATGGGCTATGATTAACCAATCTTTAACCTGTCCTACATTTCATTTAGTCACAAACATGAGTTTGGATTCTGTTTTGCATTGAATTCTACATATGGTATTCCATGGTAGCTGGAATTTATGAAGATGTGTAGTTGAATAACATACAGATATCTTGGATAATTCTACATTGCACAGAAGAGGGTTTAGGATTCACAAACATGTGTATGCCTGAATGACGTTTGCCTTGTTTGTTACAAATTGGGAATCGTTATGGAGAGGAAGGTGTCAGAGGGGGGAAAGGATGAAGTTGTAGATATTGAGAAGGGTGGGAGTGTGAGTGTGAGTGTGAGTGGCAGTGGGGATGGAGAGAGAGAATGCAGGGTATGTCATATGGGTGTGGAAAAAAACCAGGACATTGAGTTGGGTTGTGCCTGCAAGGCAGATCTAGCTTTTGCCCATAAGCAATGTGCAGAGACTTGGTTCAAAATCAAGGGCGACAGGTAACTTCACTAATTCTTGCTTCTGCTATTAAAATCACTGTTAACTGCTTGGATTGTTATGTTAAATGGATTGGGTTTGTTGAACTTGGTATGGTCCCTCGTTTGTATTCCTTGTTCTATGAACTGTAATCTTCTCCTCTCCTCAGACCATTGTTGGGTACACCTCCATTGGTCTTATTAGGATGCCCAAACTACGATCCCTTTCCCTAGTGCTGGATGTTGCGTACTGTAATTTTGTAAGGATCTGCTTCATGCCCACTTGCGAGCACCTGTGAATGGTAAAAACCCATTATCCTCTGTAAATATTAGCTCTTGATGTTCTGGTTCACCAATTTTCAGCATGCATGCCTTTTGCTATCTTGATAGGAGTCGAGCACATCCAATACCCTTTGCTTATCATCTCGTATTACAAACCATTAAATTCTCTTGGTAATGCACCCTTTTCTTTGTGGTTCCCCCAATATCTGTTTCGACCCTTTTTGCCCCTGCTCAGACCTAGTGACCATTGACAAGTTGAAAACCAGTCAGTGAATGCACACTTGCAGCTTTACATTTCCAAACAAGTGTATACTTTACATGTTCAGTGTTAGAGCATTACATTTCCAAACAAGTGTTTACTTTCTGTGTTCTGTTTGAGGGAGCCCGTTAGAGCATCCGAATCTGCCAGTATTCCTAGAACATTGAGAGACAGGTGGTGTGCGGTTCAATAAATCTGTCAATGGGACAATGCACTCATTGCTGACGATCTGTGCACTGATAACTGGGTTATGCTTAATCTGTTTTCGGATTTCATTGCAACCTCACAAATTTTAGAATAATGTATTAAATGTTTAAATTTCAGTAACTTTGAAACAGTTTTTGTTCTGTAAGTGATGCTGGTTATCAGTGACTCAAGCGTGTCTGAGACTTTTTTGGTCCCTTTTATTTAGCTAATATTGATTCAACCAGGGTTATAAAACTTGTCATGGCAAGGCTTAACTCTCGCTGAACCTTAAAAAAAGTTTTGGATTTGCGGATCACAATAGGGTGGTTTGTAAAACATATTAAAATTTCCATATTAATCGTTTTACAAATTGGCTCTGAATCTCCTGCCATAAAGATCAATACTTTCTTTGAATTCACCTTTACGAGGTTGTGCCTACATCTGAACTGGATTTTAGAACTTCATGTTCTGCCTCCAAAATGTATATTTCCTTCCATTATGATTCTTGCTAACTACCGTGATACCATATTTCAATATTTAAAATGCTTATCTTTTTGAGTGAATGCAGATAGGGGACGTGCTTAATTAACTTTAGATTAAAATGCAGAAGTAGCAATCCAATTCTTTAAGTAAAGCTTAAAGCAAAACGAGAACATTAAAGCTTTTATGGAATGGCACAAAAAGTTATTCTTGTAAGACCTTGATAATAAATCTTCATTGTTTTCTGGAGCAAGCTGAGCTTTTCAAGGTATTAAATATGCTTATTAATGATTACCAATTAGTAAAGTGTAGAAATGTAGAAGTATTTTACTTGGCATCATGTAAATCTTTCCAGTAAACATGTTTTTTAACTCAAGGGATGGAATTTCTGCAAGCCAAGTAGGTCTATTTAAAATGTTACTTGCTTGGTATCACTTTTTCAATCTCATATCTCTTGTCCCTTTATGGCCTCTAACTAACTGTCCAATGGCCTAACCTGTAACATCTCAATTCCTATTACCTTTTGTGTCTTTTATTTTATTTTGAGAGCCTGCAGTTGGGGAAGTGCCTAGTGGTGGTTCTGATGGTGAAGGAATTATTACTCCATAGGGGAAGTAC